>NC_084737.1:65908025-66023025 GCF_033978785.1 Entelurus aequoreus
GATTGCTTTATACATTTTAACAGAAGTGTAGATATTAACACTAAATGTTTAAATAGATTATTATGAGTTTGGTGAAAATAATACAACCGTGAATGACATGTTACCGCATAGAGTATGTCAGCAGCCAATTTAGGAGCCTTGGTAACCTGTTTTGAAAAGGTTCTATTATAATTTACAGTAAATGCCATATAATATATTGTGGTGCAATATATATCGCAATGTAGACATTAGGCCATACCACCCATCCATCCTTATGACACATCTTTATTACCCACAGAAATGTTTTTGTGGGTAAGTGAGCATGCTGTGGGTTTTGAATTCTGGATTATTTTGATGAGGCCTATTTTTTTCAAATATGAAATGTGGTTTTGTGTCATTGTCATTAAGAACTGACGTGGAGCAACTGCATGACAGTCATGTCGGCATGTGCCCACGCATACAATCATGTCGTGCCCTGGCCCATCTGTTGTAATTGTGTCAAAGGAGAGCAAGTATTCTGCACCTGAGCACAGATCAGAACAGACAAACATGCAGAAGTCTAGGTGTAAAAGTGGGCCCAAGCCTTATACAATGTGGCTTCGTGTGCATACGCTCTGAAACTAAATATTTTTTTCTCTCGCTCTGAGGGTTACTTTATACAAATAGGCTGTGTAAGTGGACACACATAATTTGTTTAAAAGTGAAGCCAGGTGAAAACTAATAGCGCTTGGATTGTAAAGATACTTACTAGTAGGCCTATGGCGTCTTCAAACTTCAAAGCCTCTCAAATGGCAACCATGCAGAGTCCTCGTTAGTTTCATTAGAAGAGGCTTATATTTCTGATTAAACGAGGGAAGAGGTGGTTTGCTCATACACCAGATTCTGGCGGCCCTCAGGATTAGAGTGGCACTATCAATACAGAAATAACCGATGTTTTATGTTCTTAACACTTTTCAAGACATGGTACTCTGTACGGTCACTTCACGGTGGCTGGGTCGAAGTTAACAAACTCTCGAGCCCTCCGATATTATGTGCGCATTAGCGTGTGTGTGAGTGTCCCGGCGGCCCGGTGGTCGCCGTGGTAACTCATCATTAAGTGATTAATGGAGGCTGTGACTAGGCTGCGGTTTAATCAGGCCCGGTGTTTGTGTGCAAGCCGACAACAGGAGCAGCTGCCCTGTCAGTTGGCGTCTGCTCACAAAGTGACAGCACCCGCTGCTTAGAGCACGCTTGTCACCAAACACCACCATTCGCGTGTACGAGTGTATGTGCTTCTCATATTCCACAACTCCCACTGTAAATGTTGGCTTTCTCACTTTACCTATCCCTCCAATCTGCAGTCACCACCTTGGTAACACATGCTGCCTTATCCCTCTGGGGAGCGCGATAACTATTTCCTGTTCATTAGTCGCCGTGGCTATGAAGCGGCCAAACACGGACCTGCGTTAAGATCTTTGCAGGTGAAATCAAAGGGTCGGGCTGCTTTAACTGGGAGGTTTTCATTATGGGGACCAAAAAATTGTCAACAAGTCTTGTTTTAGGATGGCTGAAAATGGCTCATTTCCCTGCTATCCACTGGATTGCTGTGTTCTTCCCTCCAGAGCTGTCATTTGACATTAACACAGCGGTGACTGTGGCTCAGAGTGAGTCGCCGTCCCAGTAAGCCAGAGTACACACAAATACACCATATGAAATTCTGTGTCATTGCAGATGGTTTGCAGAGAAGCTTGCCAGTTAACTGTCAGTGCTGTTTGCTCCTGTACTGTTTATACTGAAAAGACAGATTTATTGGCTGCAAGCCTGATCCTTCATGTTTTGTTTTAGTTAGTAAGCTACGACCTCCATTTATATATAGTTTATACTTTCTTTTTACAGGGTACAAATATCTTCCTCTGAGATGTGTCGAGGTTGTGCGCCTTTGATAAAGTTGCTCTCACAAGTCTTCATTATTGTGCAGGGTGCTGGCAGCAATTATTGTTGTTAGTCTCCCCGGCTGTAAGGCTTCTTGGAGCAATCTTGTATTCCTCATGCACAAACGATTAACTTCAAGATGACACTCACTCTTCCTTTTTTTTGTCATTTTACAGCTTTTCTGAAACACTGGGGTTGTTGGTGTGGCCAAATTTTCCCTGGATTTGACTGGTAAATTCAGAAGACTGAAGCCCAGGCTCACAGTCTACCTTTCACGGAGGCCCAGCCGTGAGAGGACTGAGGAAGGCACGTGGCGGATCATGACGGCTGACAAAGAAAAGGAGCGGGAGAAAGAGCGGGACAGAGACAGAGATCGGGACCGGGACAAGCGAGAGTCCGGGAAGTCTCGGCGACAAGATGGCGATCGAGGCGAGAGCGAAAGCTCCAGGCCGAGGCGCAGTTGTACACTTGAGGGCGGGGCTAAGAACTATGCAGAGAGCGAACACAGCGAGGATGAGGACAACGACAACGGTAGCACAGGCGGAGGAAGCGGCACGGCCGAGGAGGCCGGAAAGAAGGGCAAGAAGAAGACGCCCAAGAAGAAGTCTCGCTATGAGCGCACAGAGAACGGAGAAATCACCTCCTTCATCACAGAAGACGATGTTGTTTACAGACCAGGAGGTGAGTCCGTGTTCCGTCTAATCTAATTATCGGCAGGGGGCCGTCATTTTGGCATGGTCACTGAGGCCCGTTATCCAAGATAAATCCCACCTAACCTTATCCGTGTCCACACACAACAATTCCCCCGTTTAAGACCCCCTCAGTCCGCCAGCGCAACGCGACCTAATACGCATGCGTGGAAAATGTGCACGTCATAGTCACATCCAGTGTTGCTTTGTGTGCAAGTTCTTAAATTTAACTTATCTGAACAATATCCAGTGTTGTGGTATTTCAATTAACTGGAATCCAGTGTGCTGTGGGGCCCTATTGTAGTGAACCACACCTGAGACATCATAAATTAATCAAATCTTTATTAGACACGTAAACAATGTGATAAAAACATTTTACATCAATCAAACTAGGGATCTAGATATCTGGTCTCCTCCCTCTTTTGCCTTCATTGTCCATTCGTTTTTGGTGACTTTATATACTCTGGACCTAGATGTTGAGTCCGCGACATACATGGCGGACAATAACTGATACAGTCTACTTTGCCAGTCCAAATGCACACGCCGTTTTCCGTAGTTTTCCTTCGACAGCCAGGGTAAAACAAAGCACGCGCTACCTTTTTTATCACATCCACGGGAGCCTGCATTCTCGTTGTTATTCGAGAATATTCGTTATTCAGGTGTGATTTCCACAAGCGTCTGTACAGACGGAAGGAGAAACACGGGCATGTCTGGATGACTCACCTTCATATTCCCAGTGTTTAGCTCCGTGTTACGAAACCGCTTTATTATGAAGCTGGCTGTGGCGCGTTCTTTCTGACGTCACTTCCTGTGTGGGGCGCTGTCTGTCTGGCGTCACTTCTTCTCCGAACTCTGTTTGTAAACGATCGATGAGTCCATACAAAGCTAAGAGCCGGAGATGCAAGAAATACACGGCACACTTACCCGTGTAAAAAATTGTCCGAGGAGGGGGACCTTAACCGCTGGTTTAGTGTGGCTGAAACGAGGCTTAGGCTAAATAATTATTCGTTTCAGGGGTTATCCGGCTTAGTGTAGACATAGCCTGAGTAAATGTAGTAAACCCAGTCCATCCCCATTCATCAAATTCCCTTGCATAAAGATAATCTTAAACGACCTAAATAACACGCCACTCTCACTCCTTTTATCTCATATTGTTGTTAATACGCTTGGGTTGGAAATAAAAAGGAATAAAGTTGTGCCCTTTACAATTTGCTGCTGACAGACTGCCAAACAGCACCACAAGTACTACCTCAGGCTAAAGGCCAATGCATCATACAATCAATTCCAAGTTGACCCTCCCAGCACTTTGTCTCAGGCCAAGTCAATAAAGCAAAGTGGTGCTTCACTTGATGCGATAGTGACGAAAGGCACAGTGATGACTTTATACTGACGCCAAATTATGCTTCCTCCTTCTGAGAGTTGTAATTGTGAACCTTTGATTTAAACTAGCCCTTTAATTTACCTGCAGATTAGTAGATGATAAAGAAAAGCCACACTAGCTCTCCTGTATTCTGCCCTGTACAATCCAGAATGTACCTTAATCATAGCTGCCGTGTCTCATTTATCTAAAAGGTCAAGTAGTAGGGTGGAGTGGGGGCCCACGTTGCTGGCATATTAAACAGCCAATGTTAGGTAATTCTCTCCAACACGTAAATAGTTTTTTCAACTGTTGGCTAAATGATGTATTTGGTATCAACAGGGAGCCTTAAAAAAGCAACCTCACCAGCTTCTCTTCTCTCTGTCTAATAATCGGCGACAGACTCCATTGCAGCCTTTTTTTTCTTGTTTAATAGACAGAGCAGCAAGGCTTTGTCTCATAATTCAACCATGCGGACGGTGGGGGTTGGGAAAGAGGGATTTAGAAGGAAAAAAAACCCTAAGCAGTCAGTCACATCAATGAAACATTCAAAAGGCACATAAACAAAGTCGAGCGTCTCAGTGGATTAGCCCTGCCGAATATTTATATTTCCACATCTGAGCGAACAGCAGAGCCGGTGCCCGCTTGATGGGGAATATTTATGTTTCCTGTCTTCTCCTTCAATTAGCATGACAGGTCGAGAGCTGCCTGGGTGTCACAACGTTGTCCCCCCTCCCCTCCTGCTCTTCCACACTCTAGTTGCTAGGCTGTCTTCCATTAGGGTTGAGTGGCCAGCGGTGGCCCCATCCCCGCCACACTAGTATGCAATTTACCACCTATTGTCAACACAGAAGATCCTCCACCTCAGTAACTGACCTCCTGCTGTCTCCTCTGCTCATTGTTCAAATGATAAGCCCCGTGTGTGAGTGCAGTGCATGTTTTCCTCCTCCTGCTCGCTAGTCAGCCTTCTTGCAATCAGATTTGATGTGCGCAGCTTAGGCAGGCACAAAGCCTGCGATGGATTATGCTTTACTAAATGTTAAATCCCTTTATAGCCGTCTAGTGACACACAATATGTAAAACTGACCACCCTGGGTGAGGGATTTGCACAGCCGCAGAATATGGGAGAGAGATTAGGATGGAAGCTCAACTTCATAAAACAAAAACATATTTTGTGTTTGGATTGATTCTATGTCGGAGGGCCTACAAACTCACATAAAGTGAGCTAGTAATGAAATAGTTTTCACACTCACAATCTCCCGCCACCCTCACAGCTTAGCCTCTCTATCCTGTGAGACGGGTTCAGGCGGCTTAGAGCCGACTGGATGGAAAAGGCTAGAATTAGTTGTGCAGCTACACTAGCTTTACTGTTCTAGAGATGGAGTCTTGCACATACTGGTGCACACGAAAGGTATCCTGTCCTGTAGCATTTGTACACTCGGCTGCTGGGCAGAACACCTCCGATCCAAATCGATCCATGATCCTGTGGCTCAGCTTTTTCCCCTTCCTCAGGCCATTTCCTACGATTCATGAGTTCCCCAAACTCAGTTTATCGATCCTCTCTCTGGAGATTATATATGTGGCCATTGGGGAGAGTTAGCAGGAACACTTATACATATACAACGTACTAGGGTTGTACGGTATACCGGTCTTAGTATAGTACCGCGATACTAATTAATCATATTCGGTACTATACCGCCTCTGAAAAGTACCGGTCCACAACAGTAAATGAACAAGTAGATTAATAATTCATTTTCTACCACTTGTCCTTAATAATGTTGACAAAGTAATAGAATGGAAAATGACACAGTATGTTACTGCATACATCAGCAGCTAAAAATAGGAGCCTTTGTTTGCTTACTTACAACTAAAAGACCAGTTGTGTTGTATGTTCACTAATTTATTTAAGGACAAACTTGCAATAACAAACATATGTTTAATGTACCCTAATATTTTTTGTTAAAATAAAGCCAATAATAAAAAATTTTGTGGTCCCCTTTATTTACAAAAGTACCGAAAAGTATCAAAATAATTTTACCATACCATACCATACCAACGTTATTTATAAAGCCCTTTAAAAACAACCACAGTTGAAGGACAAAGTAATACAGGCAAAGGACAGACTAAAAATAACATTTAAAACAGATGTAAAATACACACACACATATATATATATATATATATATATATATATAGTCTGCAGGGATACAGTCCGTAAGCACACGATTGTATTTCTTTATGACATGACTGTCATAAAGAAATACAATCATGTGTGCTTACGGACTGTATCCCTGCAGACTGTATTGATCTATATTGATATATAATGTAGGAACCAGAAATATTAATAACAGAAATAAACAACCCTTTTGTGTGAATGAGTGTAAATGGGGGAGGGAGGTTTTTTGGGTTGGTGCACTAATTGTAAGTGTATCTTGTTGTTTTTTTGTTGATTTAATTTTTTAAAAAAAACAACAACAAATTTTTATTTTTTATTTCTTGTGCAAAACCAATCGATCCACTGACCAGTGATTGGGGACGACTGTTTTAAACCATCACACAGGTCTGGCCCTATCTCTGGCACACACATGCATAACACAGATACAGCATGCACACTTGTCTATTCTCTCGTTTACAGCAGAACTGTCGAGTGCTGCAGTTGGCAGACTTCCATAGCATGCCTGCTTCCTTCCGAACTCACTAAATGCCTTTGGTTTAAAATGGTGAGAGTTAATGGAAACCACCTGCCTGTCCCTTCTGGCTCTGTACTCCTTGTATGTCATACAACATGGCTGCCACAGTGTCCGTGGGCTGGCTTTGGCTCATAGAAAGACAAGAATTGATTTAATTTAGTAAGTTCCCTCAGAGAGAGAGAGCGCGCGAGAGAGAGAGAGAGAGCGAGAGAGGCAGATTAGTGTTGTGACAGCGCGTATAAAGCTGAGAGACTGCAAGCTCGCCTGTGGAAAAACATTGTGTGTGTGGATATGAGTGTCGAGTGGAGTTGCTCATGTGGACAGCTGGCGCTCTTTGCTGCAGCCACCACTGAACTCAGGGGAGTACTGTATGTGTCATGTGAGCAAACTCACACACACTGTACGCTGTGTGCACCAGGAGCATGTCTGACACACGGTTAACCGTACCTTCCTCCCCTTTTTTCTAGCCCTCCTCATACTACCAACTGTTGGCAGTGATTTACTCCTGTTGGGAACGTGTGAACTGCCATTATTGTTACAATGAAAAGTATCGCCATCAGGGCACGTACTGTACTCGGTTAACATCATGAGTAGTTAGTATTGTGAAAGTATTCTTTGGACCAGGTTAGAAAAATGTTAGGGTGTACTTAAACGAAGCAAACCTTGACATCTAAATTCCAGAATGAGGACAGCGACCTTGCACAAATGAAAAAAATTTACGGATTTGCTCAAACTCACAAAGTTGCCGTAATAAAAGAGTTGTATTATGACACGACTATCAGCGTTAAAGTTCAAATGTTGTACAGCAGGGGTGTCAAACTCATTTTAGATCGGGGGCCACATGGAGAAAAATCTACTCCCACGTGGGCCCGACTGGTAAAATCACGGCACAGTAACTTAAAAATAAAGACAACTTCAGATTGTTTTCTTTGTTTAAAAATAGAACAAGCACATTCTGAAAGTGCACAAATCATAATGTTTTTATTTTTTATTTTACACTTACATGTTGCAGTTAATAGTATTCTATCTTTATTTGTCGTTATTTATACTTTTTGAATTAAATTATGTGATAATGTTCATCAGTCAACTCGTTGGTGTTAATTTTCAATCTATCAAGATCAAAAAAATTATATCAAAATCAAATTACAGGATGTTATTTCTGTAGTTTGCTCATTTTATATCATGTGGTTTATTTTTTTTTAACATATGTAGCATATTCTACAAAGACACAAAGAATTGCTATTGCGACATCTAGTGGACACATTTAGAACAGCAGTTTCTTTCATTCAAACATTTTGGCAAATTTTTATACTTACCAAACTCATTCCGCGCGCCGGATAAAACCTGTTGGCAGCCCTGATCCGGCTCGTGGGCCTTATGTTTGACACCACTGTTGTAGAGCAATGTAAAGCTTGTCCAGCGGTGCACCCTGCCTGTGCATTCCACAAATTTCCACTTTTTGAGAGTTGAGTTGAGCTATGCGAGCCAATGAGCTAAAAGTATGTGAACTTATTGTCCAGCACAGATGTTAGCCATCGGAAAGTGATGTTTACACACATCTGTTACGAGGCCAGCAACAAACCGTACAATCTTGTTTTGTAGTACTGTAGCGATACAGTAGCAATTGTTTCATTGTAAAGTCAGTAAAATTATTTGTGCAATGGAATAAAGATGTAACAATGTGAACATTTCATATCACAGGTCCTGTGACCAAAATAATCACAGGTATCATTATTAGCACGGTATTGTTAAATGTGCTCAAAAAAAAAAATTTCTTTTAAATATATATAAATAAACACATAACTTACTTTGCTTGGCACAAGAAATATTAAATACGGTTCTGGCTTCTTAAAACATCACTGTTATTTGAGTGTTTAAATATGTTTATCTTCTTCCGTTTTTATCTGTATAGGTTTAGAGTGTTTTTTTCATGATGCAGGGAATGTGTTTAAATACCAGTAAGTTTTGATTGGGGTATGATATTTCATGGAGAAAGACGTTAATGTCTCTTATATTCATGTTAGCATTCAAACTAGCTAGCCATTAGCAGGCTAGCCTGCGGCTCCAGTATATAAACAGAGTTACAGATCCGTTAGTTTATCAAAGTTGGGTTATCAATCACGATTTTACGGTAATTTTAATTCTAAAACTGAAATACTTACCGTCGAAAGTAGGGCTGCAGTGAATAATCGATTAGAACAAAGCTTCGACTTATGTTCTATTGCTTCAATTTTTCGTTTTATTAGTGTAACTAATAAAAATTGAGAAAACCCACTCCCAAAGGAGTGCCCGGAATTTTAAATACGCGGACATAGTTTCCGCACGGCGTCTGCAATAGAGCGCATGAGGGCCGTGGTGTGTGGATGTCGTGATCTGTGTAGCGGTTGGAAAAATGCGGATAGTTTAAAAAAAAAAAATCTTAAATTAGTGGACATGTGTTAAAAGTTAAATTTAATTATTGATTAAATGCATTTATTAGAAAAAAAGAATGAAGTTTATGCCAAGCAATAACATATTTGTTTATTTCTACTATTGTCCCTAAAATACACATTGAGATTATAACGTTTTTTTGTCATAATAGTGGAACAAACTGATCAATTGATTACTTGCTTACTAAAATAATCCATAGCCACAGCCCTCGTCAAGAGTTGTATCGTCGTTTAGTAGTAATACCATTTATCGTTACAGTATTGAATCAATTACTTTGAACCATTATAAGGTGTCGATAAGTAATGGGCCAGTTAAGGTTTAGAGTCAGAACAGCATAGCATGTTCTGGAGTCGTCAATTTATGTTTTTTGATCTATTAGCGTATTCCAGTCAGCCCAATAAGAGGGGCAAGCCCTTGAAGTCATCTTTAATAGAAACACAACAGCGTTCTCTGCACGCCTCTGTTTAAAAAACAAGAAAAAAAACCTTATGCTCTCTTGTATCTCTCCCACAGTGGAGTCTCTGGGAAAATGGCTTTCTTAGTGGAATTCAACCACCTGCCGCCTGCTAAATGAGAAAGTGTGGGTTTGCTGAGAGTAGGAGAAGGAGGGGGGTGAAAGAGCCTCTGTTCTCCCTTAGGAGCTCTCAGCTGTAGGTCTGCCCTGTTGCAAAGGGGACGACACTATGACCAGTTAGGTATTTCCCTACTCCTTTTCTAGTCTGAACAAGGGAGAGCTGTTGGACAAGCGCTACAGTAAGAGAGAGAGGAAGGAACGATAACGCACCTGGGCAACCCAGCAGGAATTGGCATGAAGCAGCAATGGAGTGACTGAACACCTTTTTTCTTGATTTCTGCAAAAATATTGATTATTCCATTAAATCCCTGCTTCATAGTCCATTCAGTTAAATTGATCAAAGGTTTTCGTGAACAAAACAACGGCAACTAGCAGCACGACAATGCCCCTGGGAACCTAGGAACGCATCATTATTAAGGTAAAAGCGTGTACAGCCATGTTTGTGCAAGCACTTCACACAACTCTGAACAGTAACAATAGCACCAAAGAACAAGCTGCAAAGTCGGTGGATAAATGTCACCACGGCAACCACAAAAACACCATAGTCCCAGTTTACATCAAAATGAATGTCCAAATAAAGTACATGTTTTAGGAAGCCCTCTTTCGTCTTGAGTCTCATTTAGCCTGCTGGTCCCCTCACACCCCTGTAGCTCCATTATTGCATTCCTTTTGCCATTTCATTTTGGGATCAGTGCACTCAAGGGGGATAGACTGCTGGATGTCAGTCAGAGGACATTTATTCCATCCAAGGCTCACTTGCTATTTTTACGCCAAATGTGCCAACGCTTTCATAAAAACCTTGCTTTTCTGCACAGCCGTTTTATTTTGTAACTTTTGATCTAAGGCAGCACGGTGAAACAGGGGTTAATGCGTGTGCCTCACAATATGAAGGTCCTGGGTTAGATCCTGGGCTTGGGATCTTTCTGTGTGGAGTTTGCATGTTCTCCCCGTGACTGCGTGGGTTCCCTCCGGGTACTCCGGCTTCCTCCTACTTCCAAAGACATGCACCTGGGGATAGGTTGATTGGCAACACTAAATTGGCCCTAGTGTGTGAATGTTGTCTGTCTATCTGTGTTGGCCCTGCGATGAGGTGGCATCTTGTCCAGGGTGTACCCCGTCTACCGCCTGAATGCAGCTGAGATAGGCTCCAGCACCCTCCGCGACCCCAAAAGGGACAAGCGGTAGATAATGGATGGATGGATGGATCTCGTGTAAAAGCCGCTGGGAAAACAAATTGATTAAGATGCCAAATTCATCACACATCATACAGTATGTTTCCATGCACTAAGTTAGTACGATTTCTCAAATAAATAATCTGGAAAAAAGTTAAAGTTAAAGTACCAATGATTTTCACACACACACTAGGTGTGGTGAAATTTGTCCTCTGCATTTGACCCATCCCCTTGTTCACCCCCTGGGAGGTGAGGGGAGCAGTGAGCAGCAGCAGTGGGCGCGCCCAGGAATAATGTTTGGTGATTCAACCCCCAATTCCAACCCTAGATGCTGAGTGCCAAGCAGGGAGGAAATGGGTCCCATTTTTATAGTCTTCGGTATGACTCGGCTGGGGTTTGAACTCACAACCTACCGATCTCAGGGCAGACATTCTAACCACTAGGCCACTGAGATTTGGACGATACATGGAAACGCCTTAATCTGAACGTGTTTGCCTTTTTAAAAATCAGAATAACACACACATGCTATGTGATTGGAAACCAGTTCTCTCTGGCAACACAGCCATCTTTATTTACTACATTATTTACTGCCGAAGCTAATCAAACTGTAATTTAGTGCCTGGAGACGTACTGAGGAACGGTCTGCTTTTCTCTTTACGGTAGAACCAAATTACAAGTAGGAACCTCCCTGGTTTTGCATGACAATATCAAGCTTAATTTTGTGCATTCAATTGTGCTATTTATGTTGATTATTTACGCTGTTATTTCCCTAAATATGTCTGCGTAAATAGCCAAAGACATAACGCATCCTAGATTCAGTCACTGTTTACAAAACACTGTCAGAATGCATTGGTGCAGTTTTCTGGTGTTGCTTCGCTACAAGAAATATATCCTGGCGCTATCCAAGAGCCTCTCACCCCCTCCTCTCCTCCACCCTTCCCCTGGAACGCTGCAGCAAATTAAACAGCATCTTATTTGCTCGGTAACAGAGAGCGTAGGACACACCTCTTTAGCCGAGACGAGGTGTGTTTTAGATTAGACACGCCTGGCAGCCATAGGAGAAAAGCTGGCTGAACAATGAGCCAAAGCAGAGAAAATTGTTGTGTGTGTGTGTGTGTTTGTGTGTGGAGGTAATAACATCGAATATCCTGTGGCTTGATCGTAGGAGTGACAATATAATTAGAGAATCGCAGAGCAGGTTCTTTTTTATTATCTATATCCATGTGTTGAAATCCTACACGTCCCTAGCCTGGTTGTGAGCGGTGTGATGCTTTTATTGTAGGGTGGAGGAGAGTGAAAGAAAGCAAAGTAATAGCTACTGAGGAAGTGAGAACACTTGACCACAAAGGCCCTGCTGTGGTTGTCCCTGCACACACCACGCTCTCCATTCCCCTTAAAATAAGAGTAAGAAAAATCCACCCATCCCCCACAAAGTAAGACCCCCCACCACAGCATCAATTGTTTCCACGGGGAAACCCAAATGCACAGATGTTTTTTGATTCATTAGTACTGCGATACTATACTAGTACCGGTATACCGTACAACCCCACTACTGACAAATATAAGTTAGAACTATACACAACTTTCAATAAGAAAAGGCAACAGCGGAGGATGCATGTGCATGTACAAGCCGGTATTCCCCAGAACAAGAGGATAGAGGAAAAAGAGCTTATTGACTACAATGGCGTACTAGCACAAGGCTCTTCAGAGATATTCCAACCATATGTGGAAATATCCGCAGACGTCACAGGACAGAGCAAATTCCTAACAGTGTGTTTGGAAGACGTATGAAGGTATTAGATAATAAAGAACCAAACTAAATAAAAATGCTCTGACAAAGTATGATACATTAAGTGACAATGTATCTAAGGCCATGTCTACACTAAGTCGTTAAACCCCTTAAACAAATAAATATTTAGCCTTAGCCCCGTTTCAGCCACACTAAACCAGCGTTTTACAAATTTTTACACGGGTAAGTCAGCCGTGTAATTCTTGAATCTCCGGCTCTTAGCTTTTTATGGACTCATTGATCGTTTACTAAAGTGAGTTTGGAGAGGAAGTGACGCCAGAAAGACCGCGCCCTACACAGGAAGTGACGTCAGAAAGAATACACCACAGCCAGCTTCATAATAAAGCGGTTTCACATCTCGGAGCTAACCACTGAAAATATGAAGGCGAGTCATCTAGACATACCCGTGTTTCTCCTTCTACATGTATAGACGCTTGTGGAAATCACACATGAATACCTTAAGAGAAAGCGATTGCAGCTATTTCAGATACAACACATCTCAGACGGCAAGAGAACTTTCCAATGTCCGGCCGGGTCAGCTGTGATTCTACTTAGCAAAAAACTTTGTCAATTTGTCGAAGGAGAGACAATGAGAATGCAAGCTCCCGTGGATGTGATATAAAAGGTAGCGTGTGCTTTGTATTACCTGGCCGTCGAGGAAAACGGCGAATGCATTTGGACTGGCAAAGCAGACTATTAGTCATACTTGCCAACCCTCCCGTTTTTAGCGGGAGAATCCCGGTATTCAGCGCCTCTCCCGACAACCTCCCGGCAGAGATTTTCTCCCGACAAACTCCCGGTATTCAGCCGGACCTGGAGGCCACGCCCCCTCCAGCTCAATGCGGACCTGAGACTGAGTGGGGACAGCCTGTTCTCACGTCCGCTTTCCCACAATATAAACAGCTCGCCTGCCCAAAGACGTCATAACATCTAGGGCTTTTATAGAGTGCACAACTGCGCACACAACAAGGAGACGAAGCAGAAGAACGAGGAAATTACAGACATGGCGGCCGAAATGATATACTCATCATGAACGGAGAAGTTAAACAGGACAATACTGCCATCTAATGTGTTATCACATGTGTTTGAATAAAAGATGTTATGCAAAATAGACTTTTAGCTCATTTCAGCTTGGTTGCTTTTTTTAAATATGCTGGAGGATTTCTGGTAATGTACTGCATCATTGATGTAGTACTATTGTGAAATGCCAGCTGTGTTTGACAGTGCAAATATTTCACCACGATGTGTCTTTTTCAGTTTGAAATGATCGCAAAACCTCTCATCTGCTTTCAGTTCTTTGCTGTCTTTCCACTTTGTTGTTGTATTTTGAGCCATCCTACCTCTGTCTCTCACACACACACCGGCTACATCACCGCCAACGCAAGCGAGATAGATTACCAATAGGTGCACTGCTCCTGTGCGCTTGAGCAATACAATATTTATTCAACAAATCATCAAAGCGACGAAATACAAAAGGATGCTTTTTTTCTAATCAAATTAATCGAGGAATCGTTGTAGCTCTAGGCTATTCAATTGGTGGCCCAGGAGTACATTTAAAAAAACTTGTAAGAGTCTCACATTTTTGCAGCATAGAGTGCTGTCATCAAGAGGATTTTTGACTAAGTTTTTTGCAGAAGGTCCTTAAAAACAGCAGAACGCTTTTATCATTCTGACAAATCAATCAAATGTCTCCTGTAGAGGACGCTGCTTCTCCAGAATGTACAAAATAAAAATAATCGTGATGCGGCCCCGGTCCTTAACTTTTTGGAAAACAATTTAGTTTATTATTGTCATGATCCGTGGTCCGGATCATGTTTAGTTTAGTTCTGTTAGTTTTTGAAGTCTTTAGTTCCTGGTTGCACTTCCATGTTTGAGTTTGTTACCATGGTTACTTATTATTTTCACCTGCCGCTTGTGTTCCCGACGCGCACCTGTTTGCCATCACTGACACTATTTAAGCCTGCCTTTCTGTTCACTCGTCCTGGCTTCCTTGTTTGCGGTAAGCAACAGTCACGTTTATGTATTTCACGTTCTAGACTCCTGTGCTAAGTGTTAGCCTTAGCTTCCCGTGCGTTCGGCACGCTTTTCTTTTGTTTGTTTTCTGTCTTGCTGTATACTGTATGATTTATAATTAATAAATCATTTCCTACCTTTAAGTTTTCGTCCGGAGTTGTCCGTGTTGCAATGGAGGAACGATCCCGCATAAAGATGCGACCCCCACGTGACAATTATCCCTATTTTAGACACACAATGGGCTCAGATACTGACTGTGAATGAACTAGATGCAGTGTTGGCGTTAACACACTTGTTGTGTCTTTTTACGCATTGAAATCAGAAAGGATGCGCAATTCCGGAAAACCGCGCGTCCCCTAGACGCGCAAATTTTAATTTTTTACTGTTATTTTTTATTTTATCGATTAACGCTTTTCGCCTGTGTTTTGTTTTATTTATATTTGCTGGGTCAAATTTCCGTCCCCGTTTATTGCGTTTTTATTGGTCGTAAATTATAATTCGCCGAAGGTTTTATCAATGACAAATACTGCCTCAGTTTGCACTCAAACAACTTTACCGCGAGGGGATGTCATAAAAAAGACTTAATGGTAAACACTAAGGTGAGTGTAAAGTCAACCTTTTTAACTTTATCCTGTGCCATGTCTCCAGTAAATGACTTGTTTTAGTTTTTGTGAGTTTATGGCAACTTCACTTTTATCTCCCGCTGTATCGACATCGTTCGAGGATGGAGACAGACTAGCTGTTAGCTTCAAGCTAACCAGCAGCCGACCAGACTCCTCCACCCCAAAAACATACTTTGCAGGTCAACAGACGGGGCAAATATGTGCCTTTTGAAGTGTTAATGTGCGAGAAGTGTTCAAAAGGAGTCTCTTGGAGAAGTGGCTGACAAGTTAGCAAAGTTGAAAATTCCTAGCGCCAACACTGCAGATGCCTTCCCCACCACACCGGCCATATATATATATTTTTTTTACTCTTTCTGTCACCTCAAGTATATACGCCTGTTGATGTAATCTTGGCCTCTCTAAATGAATGTGCAGGCAAGGTGAAGGGGCAGTACACCCTAATTCCCCCCGATTTGACTCCTACATAACATGTCATCTCGCTCAGATTAGTCTCTTTTGTTCTCGGTCCCTCACTCGCGCTCCCCTCCCTCCCCGCCGTCTTCCCCGTTTGGCCGTCTCTCTCAACACACGCAGACACCGTGTCACTCACAGATCACACAGCAGTACTGATGGATATTTTCATTCATGCTATCTTGTAAATGACTTCCAGGGACGTGTGGGGGAGGCGAGAATGGGGGAAATATAATGCATCACTCAAAGCCAGCGAGGGCGATAACCCCCTGCTCCCCCTCCCTTCCCCCCACCCCCACCCCTCTTCCAAACAGCTCATTCAGCCCATAGTCGATAACAAGCCCACCCTGGGGTTACACATACACACACACACACGCACGCGCGCACACGCCCTCTTCAACAACAAAGCCTGTGATGTCACATGAGCTCTCAGCTTATATAGACAGCAGGTTTTCTACAAATGGCCTGGTGGCTGTAAGGGCCATTTAATATATTTTGCCACCCTTCTTTTCCTTTTGCAAAGCAGTAAGATAAAGCACAGCCACATCAATGACTCAGCTGACGCGAATACATAAATAACTGACGTGGCCTGTCACTGAAAATGCTTAGCACACACCTTTTGTAAGAGAAAGCCCACTTTGGTTCTTGTACATGGAGCAGCATGTTTTTTAATGATACTGGTGAAATATTACTGAGACTTGTGTCGTTTTTTAAATGTTGTCTCATGAAGGAGCACAATGCATTAGGGTAGCTCAAAACATTGATTCACATCCGAATTGTGATTATTTTTCTTCTTTTTTTTTTCGATTCTAAATTCCATCCATCCATTTTCTACCGCTTGTCCCTTTGGTCGCGGGGGGTCGCTGGAGCCTATCTCAGCTGCATTTCGACGGTAGGCGGGGTACACCCTGGACAAGTCGCCACCTCATCGCAGGGCCAACATGATTCCTAAAATTATTTTTGAAATTATGTTTTTTTGGGGGTCCATCTCAGCGATTACTCACTTTGCATGTAGGTAATGCATCAGTAGCCAAAAGGAGCTTTTGCATAAAATGTTTTATTATAATGTTTATACTAGGGATGTAAGAGTATGACGATTTCCTATCACGGTTATTGTGACCAACATTTTTGGTTATCGTTACTGCGGTATTGTTGAATATGCTCAAAAAGTACTTATATACACACACTGAAATCTTTGGATTAAAAAAAACAAACTAAATTAAATAGACCCACTGTTTGAAAGCCCACTATTTTGCATGTTTCTTATGCCTCATTCATTGATAAAAAAGAGTATTCTGGCGCGTGTTGTGGCATTCTACTCTGTTCAGGGGTCCTTGAACGCACCGTAAAAACACTTTTGTGTCATTTTCCCCTGAGAATATATTGATCACTCTGTTTTAAGAGAGCATAGAGCACATATCCTACCCCCCCCTCCACACCCCTGATTGTAAATAATGTAAATAATTCAATGTGATTATCTTGTGTGATGACTGTATTATGATGATAGTATATATGATAGTATATATCTGTATCATGAATCAATTTAAGTGGACCCCGACTTAAACAAGTTGAAAAACTTATTCGGGTGTTACCATTTAGTGGTCAATTGTACGGAATATGTACTTCACTGTGCAACCTACTAATAAAAGTCTCAATCAATCAATCAATCAAAAACAGCTTGTAGGTTGAATTTGCACAATTGAATATCTTTGGCCTCTGCAGATCAATACCAATTTGTTTGCCCATATCAGATTTTTTCATGTCAATGTGTTTTCATACCCGACCCAAGCCTCTTTCGTATGTGGATGGATATAAGTCAGGTATATAGAATAGATCTAATTGTTTGTCTCTTAAAAGAAAACTGCAGTTTTATGGGATTTTGTTTATCGTTTGCAATCTTAATGAGAGACAAGAAGACAAAAATGTTAGTATTTTTGCATTCTAATTTGCAAAAATGGGCTCGTTTTTGGGGCCTAGCAATGCAGCTAATGGGACCAGTCCATTCTGCGGCTAAATCACTTGATGAATCCAAAAAACACCAACGATACTTTCTTTACGTTCCGTAACCTGTAAAATAACCAAGCTGTAGCAACATTGTTTTTGTATGAGCAAACACTGAGCAACTCTTTTTCTAGCGTAGTAATACAACGTCTTGGGACGGCGTGAGCTAGCTATGGCAAGAGATAAGCTAGTTTTGGTGTCAGCAGCTGAATCGCTATTCAGTTTGTAATATACAACACAATGTGGTAGGACACCAATTTGTATACAGGCATAGTGTGCTGTGTGTATCATGATCAATATTGTAGCGTCCCGGAAGAGTTAGTGTTGCAAAGGATTCTGGGTATCTGTTCTGTTGTGTTTATGTTGTGTTGCGGTGTGGATGTTCTCCCGAAATGTGTTTGTCTACTTGTTTGGTGTGTGTTCACAGTGTGGTGCATGTTTGTGACTGTGTTAATGTTGTTTTTATACGGCCACCCTGACTGTGACATGTGTGGCTGTTGACTAAGTATGCTGTGCTTTCACTTGTGTGCGTGTGTTTAAAATTGGCTTGATCATTAAAAGTTGAACCGATCGTTCATTGGGTCAGCATTTCTTGACATCTTCAAGCAAAGACATTTGTCAAACCCGTTCAACGCTACATTGGTGTCAGAAGTGGGATGGCTTTCTCAAAGAAGCTTGAGGATCTCATCAAGTGCTGGGAGAATGCACTTCCGGATGAAGACCGACTACCTCGTCACCAGGAAGAGGAAAGAAACAAGCGCCGCCCTGGTGGATTGGAGGCTCAACTACCTCACCACCAAGTAAATGAGAGGAACCTGTGCCGCCCTAGTGGACGGGAGGCCCATCCACTTGATGGGACAAGATTGGAAGCTCAACCAGATGGAAGAAGTGCGCCTCGTGTTGAAAGGAGCGAAGAAGTGCCTCTCCTGCGGTGATGGTGGACACAAATTCCCTGCGGGATGACTACAGTCCAAGCATCGCCACTCCAAAGCTTCCTCACTATAGTGGAGAAGGCTCTATTGAATCCTTCCTCCTCCAGGTCCAGCTGGCAGCACGTTTGAATGGCTGGTCTGATGTGGCAACCGCAGGGCATGTGGCGCTGTCCCTGGAAGGCCCAACCTTACAGTGTTTGGTCGATTTGCAGATGACATGGCACCCCAAACCATCACTGATGGTGGAAACTTTACACTAGACTTCAGGCAACGTGGATCCTGTGCCTCTCCTGTCTTCCTCCAGACTCTGGGACAAGTCTAGTGTAAAGTTTCCACCATCAGTGATGGTTTGGGGTGCCATGTCATCTGCTGGTGTCGGTCCACTCTGTTTCCTGAGATCCAGGGTCAACGCAGCCGTCTACCAGCAAGTTTTAGAGCACTTCATGCTTCCTGCTGCTGACCTGCTCTATGGAGATGGAGATTTCAAGTTCCAACAGGACTTGGCGCCTGCACACAGCGCAAAATCTACCCGTGCCTGGTTTACGGACCATGGTATTTCTGTTCTAAATTGGCCCGCCAACTCCCCTGACCTTAGCCCCATAGAAAATCTGTGGGGTATTGTGAAAAGGAAGATGCAGAATGCCAGACCCAAAAACGCAGAAGAGTTGAAGGCCACTATCAGAGCAACCTGGGCTCTCATAACACCTGAGCAGTGCCAGAAACTCATCGACTCCATGCCACGCCGCATTAACGCAGTAATTGAGGCAAAAGGAGCTCCAACCAAGTATTGAGTATTGTACATGCTCATATTTTTCATTTTCATACTTTTCAGTTGGCCAACATTTCTAAAAATCCCTTTTTTGTATTAGCCTTAAGTAATATTCTAATTTTGTGACACACGGAATTTTGGATTTTCATTTGTTGCCACTTCAAATCATCAAAATTAAATGAAATAAACATTTGAATGCATCAGTCTGTGTGCAATGAATAAATATAATGTACAAGTTACACCTTTTGAATGCAATTACTGAAATAAATCAAGTTTTTCAAAATATTCTAATTTACTGGCTTTTACCTGTATATAGACTTGCAGTGTGTATACAAAACATTGATGGAGGGCTTTGAAGGCTACAGCGGTGACTCCCATTAACATTTTTAACATATTTAGGATCCTAATAAAATGATGACTGTAATCGATAGGCAAAATCCCCCAAAAAAGTGCACTTCCCCTTTAAAGCACAGGATTTTCGTCGGTCATTAAAAAGCATTAAGTCAGTATAAATATTATAGGGATTTTCTGAAAATTAATGCCTTGAATGACATAAAAAAATCATTCAATACGATGTCCCGAGGCATTAAAGAATTCAAAATACAATTGATGGAAATAAACATTGTTGTTCACAATTCATTTTGACTATACAGACACTTAATGATTTTGATTGGAAGCACAGTGTGATGATTTACAAGCGGAGCCCTTTTATTGGCTATTGTCTACGGCCGGTGCACAAAGTCAGAACACCAAATGCTTGGAATATGAAATATGTTTGACAGGCACTACCCCACATTTCAATGCAAAATGTCAGATCTGTGATTTATATAAAATATACAATGCTTCTTTTCATTTAGCAATTCCTTTTCCTTTTGTAAAATAGCAGTAGTTTTAGATATTTTAACCTTTAACTTATAATTAATGTGATTTACATGACTAATCTTATTCTTATTTTTCTACTGTTATATTTTTATTCTTATTGTTGCTTTTTATTTTTATTCTTAATGTTATATGTTATATTTTATTTCCATTTATACCCCCATTATTTACTTTTTACTTTTTCAATTTGATCTCAATTCTGTACACTGCTGCTGGAATTTAAATTTTCCTGAGGGAACTCTTCTGAAAGAATCAATAAAGTACTATCTATCTATCTATCCATCTATCTATCTATCTATCTATCTATCTATCTATCTATCTATCTATCTATCTATCTATCTATCTATCTATCTATCTATCTATCTATCTATCTATCTATCTATCTATCTATCTATCTATCTATCTATCTATCTATCTATCTATCTATCTATCTATCTATCTATCTATCTATCTAATTTTAATCAATCATAACAATTAATCAGCCGTTCATCATAGTGCTTTGAGAACATTGAGTCAAATGTCCAGCTCTAATAAAGACAAATATTTATTTTGACATCAGCTTGTGCAGGGAAAGGATTGCACCAGGTGGAGCATCCATCATTAGCCTCGTCAACCCCCACCTACTCTTCCTTTCTTCTTCTCTGAAGTGGCTCGCTGTACTTTGTCTACGGCAGTGTAAATGTTTTTGTTCAGGAAACGGTGAGAGGTAGGCGGGGGTGGTTCATGACCAGGCCATACCCTGAAAGTCCTATTCAAGCACAGCCTGACAGCAGGCCTCTTCACCACCTTCCTTGCACACTTTTTGACAGGGCATGGATTTCCTCTTTTTGTTTTGCAGCTCTGGATATGTATATATTGTCAAACTTTGTCAAACCAGGTTAGACTGATGGCTGGGGGCGGGGCAGGGTTACCGCGGGTATTGCTCACTGGTGTATAAACGTAGTGGAACAATAGCATAATTCCCCTTGGGCGTAATGTTTTCTTTGGAAAGGCAACCTTGTAGCGCGCTGAAAGTCCTTAATCCTATTACTCGCATTCCAATTGAATTTGACTCAAGGAGGAAAAAATGTCTTTTCAGCAGAGGTAACAGCACTCCAAATAATTTCTCACTAAGTTTGACTGAATCAAAAATAACAAATTCCTCAGAAAGTGTGAACACCATTTCCTAAAATTATTTCTTTTTGGTCTTTCTCATGCAGATTGTGTGTACATTGAGAGTCGCCGACCCAACACTCCCTACTTCATTTGTAGCATTCAAGAGTTCAAACTGGTGAGTAGCTGAATTCCTGTCTGTCCGTCTTGTTTGTGTGCGCTCACGCTATTGCTCTGAGGTGCTGAAACATACCATCGAGTCTCCAAAGCCACACGCTGTAAGTCTTTGCTGTCGTCCAGCATTCTGTTTTTGTTTACTTTGCAGCCAGTTCAGTTTTAGCTTCGTTTTGCATAGCCATCCCGAAGCTTCAATGCCTTTTCTTAGCGGCACTCGCCTTTTGTTTATTTTTGGTTTAAGCGTATATACCTTTTTACCTGCAAACCATCGTCATTGTTCCCGACATTTACAAAGTAATTAGCTACCTGCTGCCACCTACTGACATGGAAGAGTATTACACGGTTACTCTGCCGAGCTTCAGACAGCACAGACACTCAACAATGGGACATTGGCAGATTATAACTACCGTATTTTCCGCACCATAAGGCGCCCCGTGTTATTAGCCGCACGTTTAATGAACGGCATATTTCAAAACTTTGTTTACCTATTAGCCGCCCCGTGCTATTAGCCGCACCTACGCTACGCTAAAGGGAATGTCAACAAAACAGTCAGATAGGTCAGTCAAACTTTAATAATATATTACAAACCAGCGTTCTAACAACTCTGTTCACTCCCAAAATGTAATGTGCAAATGTGCAATCACAAAAATAGTAACACTCAAAATAGTGCAGAGCAATAGCAACATCATTAACTCAACGTTGCTCATACGTTAGTGTCACACAACACACAAAATAAACATTTAAAGCTTACTTTCTGAAGTTATTACTCATCTACAAATCCCTCGAATTATTCTTCTTCGGTGTGCTTCACTTGTTTTTTGACACCATCGATGATGTGGACGCGCATGCAGTCATAGATCAACAGGGACGGCGCTGCGTGAAAAAAGTCACCCGGTGTCTTCGCGTAAACGTCTATCAACCACTCGCTCATCTTTTCTTCATCCATCCATCCCTTCGAGTTAGCTTTTATGATGACGCCGGCTGGAAAGTTCTCTTTTGGCAAGGTCTTCCTTTTGAATATCACCGTGGGCGGAAGTTTCTGGCCGTTAGCATGGCAAGCTAGAACCACAGTAGGACGACTTCTCATTCCCTGTGGTGCGAATATTCACCGTACGTGTTCCCGTTGTATCCACAGTGCGGTTCACATGAATATCAAAAGTCAGTGGAACCTTGTACGCGTGTCTCTTAGTAGGAGACATTTTGTTGTCTTCACAGAAACACACAAATGAAATTAAATATCCGCGAGCTTCTTCTTCTATGGGTCGGGTGCTCACCTTGGCGGTTGCTTACAGTAGAATAAGAAGCGCTTCCTCTTCTATGGGGGCGGTTGCTTACCGTAGAAGAAGAAGCGCTTCCTCTTTTACGGGGAAAAAAGATGGCGGCTGTTTACCGTAGTTGCGAGACCTAAACCTTATGAAAATAAATATGAATATTAATCCATATATAAGGCGCACCGGGTTATTAGCCGCACTGTCTGCTTTTGACAAAAATTGTGGTTTTTAGGTGCGGCTTATGGTGCGGAAAATACGGTACTATTTTTCAAAAAATATATTTAACCCAAATAGGTGAAATTACATAATCTCCCATGGCACACTAGACTGTATCTCACAGTACATTAGTGTGCTGCGGCACAGTGGTTGAAAAACACTGCTCTAAATAACTGAAAAAACACATGCAAGGTGACTACAATTATGTAAGCAATAAACATCCGATATTCAATTAATGACAGCTGCCAACTTTCACAATAGAAATAATCAAAAAGACTGGAAATAATCCACAAAGTCAAGTAGATTGCAGTGATACAGCAGTGTAGAAATGATGGCACAAACAAAAATGCCAAAACACAGATGCTCAGTGTGAGAGCAGGCCAGGCGGTGTCCAAGAGAGGGAGGGCAAATCCAGCACGGCACATATGACCTAGTATGAGGTCACCCTAAGAATCCCTCAAGATGTCAGTTTCCAAATAAAGCAGTACATGATCAGTATGTGAGCCTGCTACTACCAGGGATCTTTTAGTAGATTGTCCGTCTAAGTACGCCACTTAAGGGCTTGGTTTGGGTAGCCCACCCCCAGGGGACCCAAATAGCAGCCAGCAACCTGCCAGGGTGATGATGAGAGGTCAACTTAAAGCATTTTTGGAAATACGTGCATCAATATAAACATATTATGTATTTGACTTTTATTGTGGCCCTTTTGTGTTGTTTGTGAATACATTTGGCTGTGAAGGTCGTTTTTTTTTGTTTTTTTTTTAAACGAGCAGGTCCTGCAGCGGGGCACTTGGGAGGCACAACAGCATGCTTTTAATCGGATTCCAGCTTGAGCGTGCTCAGACGGGCGGGACACACATACACGCATTACCCACACATGTGCACCTTGACCAGAGCACAAGAGGCAGGGCTAGATAGAGATGATTGTCCAGGAGGGAGGAGATTAAAAAAAGTCAACTCTTGGAGCTGACCTTTCCTTCACTTTGTGTCTCTCACCCTGTCAGCCCCCCTCCACCTGCAATTATTGAACAGCCATCTGCATGCTTGCGTGTGTTTGAGCAGACTACACCATGTCGTCCTACGCTACAACAACAAGCCCCGCTGACTCTCCCAAACAAGCGGATGTTTTTTAGTGGCTACAAAACACAAAAGCATCGCTGCAAACAGCTTTGGAAAAATGTCTTGTTTACTCTGCTACACAAACTCCTCTTTGGAGGATAATATCAGATGATTTAGGATGTAATTGCACATTTTGCTCGGAAGTGCCCTCTTGCTTGTAAAGCTGAAATGTACCCCTGCACTCAAAAGTGGGCCACACAATTCTCCCTCAGGGCCGCTAGGAAGCTCTCAGACTGCTCTGTTGTGGAAGCTAATGGTCAAAATGTTCTCATTTTCTGCTTTTGCTGCCATATATTGAAAAGAGACAACAAGTTCCTTTCATTAGATGTCAACACTCTCTATTTACTTCTCATCTTGTCATTCTTCCCTAAATCTATCTCTGGCCTCCACTTCCTATCGTGCTGAGTAAGCTATTGATCAACAGCTTTGAAGGCGCCGCAGACGGGGGGTAGAAATTTCATTGGCCCCGGACCAAACAACCTTATCAATATTTGTTCTCTCCCTTTCCCTCCATCTTGCCTCGGTCTGAATGAAGCATGGGACTGTTTCGTCACTCGCTCTCTTGTCCATGAGGGAGAAAGAGGATTGAAACCTGCCCCTTCCCTTTGTCGTCTTTTACTCATAGGGTCTTTTCCACTTGCAGATGACTCACCAGCTTGTCGTTACATGTCAGTGCTGCTTCTGCTTCTTTGCCTCTCAACACGCGCAAGCACACTGCCAACAATAACATATGCAACAGTAAATCCATTCTGCAACATAAGACAATCATCTTCCACTCGTTCGGTGTTCTCTGCAGTCCTCACACAGTGACCTCTCCCACACATTGATCTAACTCTATAGACTTCACTTCACTCTCTTACTGCTGCAATGCACAGAAACAACAGAGACAAATAGGATGACATTTTAAACATGATTGAATAAGATGAGCCGAACTTCAACATACACATTAAGAATGCCATCAATAGTGTGGGATACATTGTTGTTTAATTATGTCTTGAAGCAATTGAGGCAAAATAGAGTGTGCTACTTGACAGCAGCCAGCAGAGGCGCTGTTGATTCTAAAAACATATTCTGCTATTTTGACGAACAATTTAAATGAACAAAATACATATATTTGATCGAGGCAGTTATGGTCCATCACTATCCATCTGATGTTTTCTATATACATTATCTCACAAAATTGAGTACACCCAATGCATGAGTATGGTTTACATTTTAACAGATACAGGTGCCAAAGCTTCAAGCCTGAGTCTGCATTAGTTTAGCATCAATAGCTACTTTTTTTTTTCAGTCTACTTACTAAGTTTCGTTACCCATCCTTAGTAAACCTCTCACATCTCAGGAACCTTTTATGATACAGTATATCGTCTCAAGATACATATAAGTTAATAGTAAATCTATACAGTAGTACCTCAACTTATGAGCTTATTTGGTTCTGTGATGGCATCTTTAACGCAAAACTCTTGTATCTCAAATCAACATCATGCATTGAAATTAATTAAAATCAATTTAATCGGGGGTTTGGCCCAACCCAAAACAGCACAATTTTAACAAGGACAAGTTTTTAAATTGGCAAAACAAACTTCTTGATAAGAAATAATGTATAAACACAATACAATAGAATGTACTACAGAAAACTGCAATAGTTTTTAAGTCATGAGATAATAATGTACAGCATTCACCTTGGAGAGTTAACTTCTGCGGTATCTCCTTTGAGCTGCTTCTCCATCAAACACACCATCTGCAGATCTCCATTAGTTCATGGATAAATGTCCGCCGTTGAGGTATTATATTTACAGTCATGGTTGGCGTTAAACTCATTCTGCTTCAGTATGGTGCAGACTCACAGCGATGCGCTTTAACTGCTTCACCAAGTTGACTACACTAGATCATGTTTTTGGGGATTTCTTTGGATCAATGAATATCATCCACTTATTCATCACACTCACTTTCTTATTTCCCATTGTTGGAAAAAAAATAAAAATAATGCTAACAAGTAAGACCAGATGTTTTGGTCGGATCTTACGGGGTTCGCTGCGACATTTGCTACACCAACTAATGGTCTCAAATTTTTGCTTGCGACTTAAAGTATAATAAATAGCCGAGAGACAGCTATTGTTTCAAACACTCTCAGGCTGAGGTATCACTGTACTGATATACACACTGTACACTGACATTTCATTTTAATAACACTGTTTTGTCATTCCCTTGAGAGTATATACTATATCAAAAAACGGTTCTGAAAGGTGAGATGTGTAGTTTGAAATGTACTACAGTGTTTCCCATAAACTGCCAAGATACCTGTGGCGGTGGGGGCGTGGCTATGGGCGTGGTCACCATGACATCATCGAGTAATTTGCATAATTTACTACAATGATATGATTTTCTCTAAAAAGGCTCAAAAAATGTATACTTACTAATTATTAATAACAGTTTTGTTTTAAACGTCCATCCATCTATCCATCCATTTTACAATATAATTACAACACTTTATGTACATATTTATATACAGATTTGAACAATAAGTTATTCAATGCAATATATTTATTAATTGTGGTTCTTACAAAAAATATATCTTATAAAAATATAAAAGCTAAAATGTCTCTTAAAGCTCTGCCCCTTTAATTAGTGCATACTAAATAATTTAACTTTAGCTTACTACTACAACCATATTATTTACCAGCAACATAAAGTGAAACAGAGGCAGAGGTGTCCTGCCACAGTCAGTAACAAATAAATATAAAACAGTAGTGGTGGTAGATAGACACAAAGCTTCATCAAACATCTGATCCACTGAACAAAGAGCTCCAAAAATCTTGATCCTACACTTCTCTTTTGTAAAGTAAATCTGAACAGCCGATATGGGCATCTACATCAACTATATGATTTGCCTTAGAAGCTGGACAGGCCAAAAAAAAAAAATCTATTTGTGGCGGCCTTAATTCTTTCGTGGCGGGCCGCCACAAATAAATGAATGTGTGGGAAACACTGTACTGTGTCTGGAAAAGGATGCTGTCTGATGTGATCAGTGAGGTCAACTATCAGGGCTATTTGGACCTAACAGTGTCTCGACAATTTCTATTTGATGAGATTAATGCACCTGACCTGCTGTGGTGTTTAGAAGTGTTTATACATGCCTTGCTATTTGTTTTCTAATGTGTGTCCGGTGCATGACGTAATACAAGATGCACACATAGGCCTGTGTGTGAGAAGAAGCTAAGACAATGGGTCTGACCACTGAACATAATGCCACCATATCTGCCGATTGGCCAGAGTTTTAACCAGCCATCCTTCTTTCTCACCTTAATTGTCTCCTCCATCTCCATTTCTCTCTCAATCTCATTTGTCTGTTCCTGCACTACAGCCCCCAACCCCTTTCCCCCACGCCTTTTTATCTGCCGTCACTCACCTCCCTCCCTCCCATCCTATGTTTTCATCATTGTGTCCATGTCCTCAACACTCATTGACCCCATACCTCCTCTGCTTGTAGCTAACCTCATTTGCTGTTATTGGCTAAGTCAGCTGCATTTACCCTGTCTCCCTGCCCTCCCCAGTTCCTTCCCCACATCCTCTCTCCCAGCATCCCTTCCCCCTCTCCTAACCCTCCTTTGCTTATGAAGCGATTGCAGTGTTTCTCCCTCCATGCCAACATTCGTACCTACTGCTTAATTACACCACCATGTGCAGTATTATTTCTGTTAGCAGAACAGCCTTGATGGGTTTTCATTCAGTATCTGTAAGGTGGAAGGTGGCTTTGTGTATAAGATACTGACATTTGGAGTGTGTTTCTATAGGCTTCCAGCACCGTGGGTATTTGTTACTGAAGGATATTGAAGTGTATTATTGTCCTTGATGGGGTGTTATTTAGTGAAAGTGTTTCTGGCTCCTATTCAAGATTTCTGCTCACGGCTTTATGATGACTGATTAGAATGAATGTTTATCGTTAATCATCAGGACTCTAATGTAACGGAGACATTTTTGCTTTTTCTTGAAAAATTACACTCAATTAAAGATACCTGACATTGCATGATCTCATGTTATTTCAAAGATGAGTAAAAATGGTATTGGCTTCTTCAGCTCAGTGGTCCTCAATAGGAGGACGCGGGCCACATTCAGCCCACAAAAGCTTTTACCCCAAATAATGAAACCACTTAGTCTCACTAGAGAAGTGCTCATTCATGCAGTAATTCCTCCGCTTTCAGGGAGCAACGGCAAAGCGTACATTGAAGCAGCAGTAGAAGACGACGACTCAAAGAAGAGAACACATTAAGACTTGGCACTTCCTATTATTATATTAAATGGGGGTATGCATTGTAACTCTGCTCTGAATTCCCACACAGTACGCATTAAAAGTGAAAGACAGGATGTGGTTTTTGCGTAATGCATTTACTCTGTAATCAAATACAGTAAACCCTCGTCTATCGCTGTTAATTGGTTCCGGATCTGATGACGGTAAATACATTTCCGCAAAGTAGTAATTATAAATTTTAAATGAAATATTTTCAAAGCCAGAGCATAAAAAAACTGTTTACGATCTTCTAAATAGGGTATGTTGGAATTGGGGGTTAAATCCACAAAAATGATTCCGAGGCGTGGCCACCGCTGCTGCTCACTGCTCCCCTCACCTCCCAGGGGGGGATCACGGGTGATGGGTCAAATGCAGAGAATAATTTCGCCACACTTAGTGTGTGTGTGACAGTCATGGGTACTTTAAATTTTTAACTTAATAACATTATGATAGCCCTCTGGACATGAAACAACACCCACATGTTTAATCCTATTAATCCAATATAATAATGCTTCTGGCTCCTAAACCAATTAGCGGCAACGATACATATTGATCTCAATTGAAAGAAAATGTTGTTATGATTTGTTTCTTAAATTGCCCAGATCTTTGTGGAAGTGTGCAGTCCTGCCTTTGACTCATAAAAGTGTTAGTGAACAAGACTTCTGTTGTTTGGTAACACTTTGCCAGGGGTGTCCAAATTGCGGCTTGGGGACCATTTGCAGACTGCGGATATTTTTTTTTTATGTGCCTTTGGAACATAGTAAAATAAAACAAAGGGGGAAATGGTAAAGGCAGTCAATGCACAATGTAATGACAACAATTCTAAAGCATGGACGGATGTAATTGAGAACTTTTGGTTTAGGTTAATATCAAACATGCTTAACAAGGTTACATTAAAGAACATTTTAAGCACATCTAAAGATGTTTATGTAGGAATGCCACAAATATTATTACCATGCAGTCCAATATGGTTAACATAATCAAATTAATATTTTGATTTCATTTAAAAAAGTATTATGTGCTGTCAAATGCCAGGTATTTTAATTAGATTAAACACACTTCTGAATTTGGAATGATCATGATTGATTACAAGTTATAACTTGCGTGCATAATTTACAGGGGTCATATTATGATATTTTTCTACATTTAAAACACTTTCTTGTGTTCTACATTACATGTAATGGTGGTTCTTTGGTCACAATTTTGCATAGATTGTTTTACAGACCATCTTCAAGCCGATTTCTGACCGTCTCTACAGGATGCGCTGTTTTGTGGGCAGTCTTGTTTACGTGCCTCCACCTCGACAGCATCTTCTCCCTGTCAGCCATGTTGTGGTTTTTAGCGCTTCCATATGGAGTCTACTGACGGATATAAGTTAGAACTAGGGTTGTCCCGATGCCAATATTTTGGTACAGGTACCGGTACAAAAATTTATTTTGATACCTTTCGATACTTTTCTAAATAAAAGGGACCACAGAAAATGGCATTATTGTCTTTATTTTAATAAAAAATCTTACGTTACATTAAACATTTGCTTCTTATTGCATTCAAAGATTTTGGTCTTAAGTGAGATAGTGAACATACTAGACAACTTGTCTTTTAGTAATAAGTAAGCAAACAAAAGCGCCTAATTTGGCTGCTGATGTATGCAGTAACTTATTGTCATTTCCAATTCTAATATTTTGCCAAAATGATGATGGATTATTAATCTACTTATTAATTTACTGTTAATATCTGTAGGCCTGGGCTGATAACAAATTTTGCGGGACGATATATTGACCCGCAAATGATTGCCAATAAACAACATTATTGCCATTATTTTTATGAGACCAAATTAACCTTTGGTTTAATGATCCATCCATCCATCCATTTTCTACCGCTTATTCCCTTCGGGGTCGCGGGGGGCGCTGGAGCCTATCTCAGCTACAATCGGGCGGAAGGCGGGGTACACCCTGGACAAGTCGCCACCTCATCGCAGGGCCAACACAGATAGACAGACAACATTCACACTCACATTCCCACACTCGAGCCAATTTAGTGTTGCCAATCAACCTATCCCCAGGTGCATGTCTTTGGATAATACATAATAATAATGCATGTAAATTCTTTCAAATGCAATAAAATGTTATTTCTCGTGTATTTAACGTCATAATTGAAATGAAAACGTTTAAACATCCAAGTTAAATAAAACAAAGAAATAATAACAACAACATATACTTTGTCTGTTAGTCTTAAGGAGGGGGTGGGGGATTCAAATATCCCAAGTGAAATAAAAAAAAGAAATAATAAAATATACTTTGTCTTTTAGCAAATTTTGCAATTATTCAATACAATTCATTATTAATTAATAAGTGAAGTGAAGTGAATTACATTTATATAGCGCTTTTTCTCAAGTGACTCAAAGCGCTTTACATTGTGAAACCCAATATCTAAGTTACATTTTAAACCAGTGTGGGTGGCACTGGGAGCAGGTGGGTAAAGTGTCTTGCCCAAGGACACAACGGCAGTGACTAGGATGGCGGAAGCGGGGATCGAACCTGCAACCCTCAAGTTGCTGGCACGGCCGCTCTGCCAACCGAGCTATACCGTAATTAATACATGATTAACATATCTAATGGAGGGGATGGGGGCTCAAAAATACACAGTCATAACAATAAATAAAATAGCTAAATAAAGAATTAACAAACAAAGATGTATTTCAATATTGAACATGTAGGCAGAGGTCAAGTTGCACATAACTGACAATCAAGTTAGGACCTTCTTAAACAAAAGTGCAAAGTAATAATATAAACATACAGTTTAAACAGATGTATTAACAGTCATATACAAAACAAAATTAAGTTTAGCAGATTTAGAGTGAGGAACACCGACAAGACATGACAACATGACAGCATTTATAAAAAAATTTTTTATTTTTTTTCTAACCGTATTAAATGGCAGCATGTCTTTGATGACGTATGTATGTGAACGCACACTATTTTGCATTGTTTCGGCAAACTCGCTTCTCGGTCTTGATAGGCTCATCTTGTTCCCAAGGGTTCAAACTGAAATATTCCCACACTGGGTGCAGTGGCATTTGATTTTGTGATCATTTTGTCCATGTTAGCTGCTACATGCTAACAAGTGTGATGCCAGCCGGCCTGTGGCTACACTTAATGAGGACAAGTAATTTCACCCCGTTCTTTTCATTCCTCTATGGTACAAACGCACATAGCCACTAAAAGCGACGAAAAGCGTGAATGCTCTTGAAGTATGCACATGGCGATTTATCAACGCTGAAAAACTTACCGACTTATTTTCATTTATCGGCGGTTTATTGACTCATCGAATATCGGCCCAGGCCTAAATATCTGCTTATTTTTTGTTTTAACATGTTCTATCTACACTTCTGTTAAAATGGAATAAACACTTATTCTTCTGTTGTTTGATACTTTACATTAGTTTTGGATGATACCACAAATTTAGGTATCGATCTGATACCAAATAGTTACAGGGTAATACATTGGTTATATTCAAAGTCCGCACGTGTCAAGGGACGTATTTCCTGAGTTTTTTAAACATAATATACATTTTAAAACAAGGAAAAAAGATTTTGTGGCGATAAAAAATATCAACGTAATTCTTGTAGTATCGACTAGATACACTTTTGTACTTGGTATTATTACTGTGGATGTCAGGTGTAAATCCACCCAATTGTTTACATTGAGGAGCGCTAGCTTTTGTTTTGCGGTGACGCCGGTGTGTAGTGAAGAATGTTTAGCTATTCCTCGTCCTGCTGGGATGATACTTGTAAGAAACGTACTTTATTTGTCGCCATGGAGGCGAGGATTAGCGATTTAGAAGTAGCTAAAACACTGCCGACTGCAGCTGGATGTTAGCCACTAGCTAGCCAGCCATGTTTTAAAGCACCTCTGGCTGAGCGCCATTTCAAAGTTATAGCTTCACCTTTATCGTTTGTTTTTAAGCCAACATGCGTCCATTCTGTCTTTTCTGTCTACACACCGTGTCTGCTTGAAAAGTACTCTGTGATTGTGCGCTGCCGAACATGCTCCTCTGCTCGTAAAACCAGCAATGTTACGAGGAGACGATGGCACGTTGTTATGCCCTAAAAACAGGGAAACGGTACTTTTCAAAGGGTGTATAGTACTGTTTTTGATTCTTTAGTACCACGGTACTTTACTAGTACCGGTATACTGTACAACCCTACTTAAAACTATATCCTACTTTGTATTAGAAATGGCAACAGCTGAGCATGTAAGTGCATGTACGAGCCAGTCTGCCCCACAACAAACACAAAAGAGAAAAAGAAGAAGCTTATTGACCACAGCGTAAAACTACAATGCCGGACTCTCATAAAGCTGTTTGGGTAAATTTCCACCATAAATGGAGATCCACTGACGTCACCTATGGGAAAAACGTCACAAATGAGGCAAATTGCAAACTGCTCGTTTGGAGGAAGTCTTAAGGAAGGCAAGATTGTTTTAATAATGTTTCCGCTACGCCTCCAGATACATGTACCAATAGGTAAGAAAAGTTGGTTTTGCATAATAAGTCCTTTAAAAGGTCCTTGAAAAGACCATAATATTTGGACAAAAATGCAATTTTATTGACTTGATCACTGACTGCGTAACAACACACACTTTTACAGGTTCAGGTTGGTTCAGGTAAAGAAGCATGTGCAGTCAAAATAAATTAGGTGATTAATCTGCATAAATACATGATTAATGCTGTAATTTTGGTGATAATCACATGAGTACCGTAATTTCCGGACTATAAGCCGCACCTGACTATAAGCCGCACCAGCTAAATTTAGGGGAAAATACAGATTGCTCCATATATAAGCCGCACCCGACTATAAGCCGCAGGGTTTTGATGTGTAATTACCGTAGTATATAGGGGTTCCTGCTACCACGGAGGGGATTGTCGGGACAAAGATGACTGTTTGGGAACGCAAAGCGTCCCGTTTATTAACAATAAATCTTTCAATCATTCAATCAAACTTTCACATCTTTGACATGGCGAACAGCATTCGTGCAGAGTACAAATAATACAACGCTGCAAAGTAATACAAAGTGCTCGCCTGTACGTTATCAAAATAACCAGCCTACCGGTATATGAAAAGTCAGTCTTTAATCATTGTGTCATCGTCTTCCTCCTGCGTACTAAAACCACCGAAATCCTCTTCGTCGGTGTCGGAGAAGAACAGGCCGTAAATAAGCCGCACCCTTGTATAAGCCGCAGGGACCAGAACGAGGGGAAAAAGTAGCGGCTTATAGTCCGGAAATTACGGTAAACTTGTTATCTTAGACAGCCTTAGTAATGACATATTAACCCTGTATTCAAAGCATTCCTAAAATTGGTTGAATCAAGTCATTTCAGTTCAAATAAATAACAGTGCTTGTTTTCATAAAGATTTTACCAGATTTTACAGACTGTCATCTGGTTGAGATCTGAATTGTGACTCTCCCGCGGTTGTAAGCATATTGGAATAAATATCTGTGTTTTGTCAATGCACATTTTATCTCATAAAATTATCTTTGCCTAGTGTGTATCTTACATTTTTAGACAATGCAACCAATGCCGAGAATGTAATTATGTATGCAAATATACGTGTGCGCTGAACATGATCAATTATTAGTGTTTTTTGTGTGTGGATCCAAACACATTTGAATTGAAAGTGCTGAGAATTAGCTTAACAATATGTTAATTGGCTGCTGTACGCAGGCTTTTTATGGCCCCAAACAAGATGTTGTTTGTTTCATATTACTTCTTTTACACAACAGAATAAGCATAAGAGACACAACCAACAAAAATACAGTTCAAGTACGTTTATGATTAGATATATTAAAAACTAATTAGAGATGTCCGAAAATTGCTTTTTTGCCGATATCCGATATTCCGATATTGTCCAACTCTTAATTACTGATACCGATATCAACCGATACCGATATATACAGTTGTTGAATTAACACATTATTATGCCTAATTTTGTTGTGATGCCCCGCTGGATGCATTAAACAATGTAACAAAGTTTTCCAAAATAAGAGAACAACTTCAACTCAAGTTATGGAAAAAAGTGCCAACATGGCACTGCCATATTTATTATTGAAGTCACAAAGTGCATTATTTTTTTAAACATGCCTCAAAACAGCAGCTTGGAATTTGGGACATGCTCTCCCTGAGAGAGCATTAGGAGGTTGAGGTGGGCGGGGCTGAGGTGTGAGGGAGGGGGGGAGGTGTAGCAGGGGGTGTATATTGTAGCGTCCTGGAAGAGTTAGTGCTGCAAGGGGTTCTGGGTATTTGTCCTGTTGTGTTACGGTGCGGATGTTCTCCCGAAATGTGTTTGTCATTCTTGTTTGGTGTGGGTTCACAGTGTGCCGCATATTTGTAACAGTGTTAAAGTTGTTTATACGGCCATCCTCAGTGTGACCTGTATGGCTGTTGACCAAGTATGCCTTGCATTCACTTGTGGGTGTGTCAAAAGCCGTAGATATTATGTGACTGGGCCGGCACGCAAAGGCAGTGCCTTCAAGGTTCGTTGGCGCTCTGTACTTCTCCCTACGTCCGTGTACACAGCGGCGTTGTACAAAGTCATAAATTTCACTTTTTGAAACCGATACCGATCATTTTGAAACCGATACCGATAATTTCCAATATTACATTTTAAAGCATTTATCGACCGATAATATCGGCAGTGCAATATTATCGAACATCACAAGAAATAATGTATCATTAATACTTTACAAGTTATGTAAAGATTGGTATTTACTATAAATAATCACAAGTAAACGATAAACAAAAAGATGACATTGACAACTACAATTCAGTTTAATCCAATATGTTCCATAGTCTAGTGTTTGTATTTCACATAATTTTCAAAGTTTATATGAAAAGGTCAAACAAATAGGTTGATAGATAGATCCAAGGGTGAAAGAAAAGTGTTGGGTAGCGCCTCCTGCAATAAAGCCAATTCAAAACTGATATGCCGCTTTGGGATTAATTGAAAAAGTAAACAAAACACAATAAATGGCCAAAAACAATGAAAAACCAAATGTTTTTTCAGACATTATGTTTTAGGAAAAAGGTTCAGCTACAAAATAAACTTAATTAGTACGGTTGTTTTAGAAATACTGGCAGAAATCTGTCACAATGACAGCCTCTGAAGCGATGCTTAATTAGCAACTATCTCTATGTTCTTTGGAATTAATGTGGCCACGATGTTGCGAAACTCAACTAAATCTATTACAAAGAGACAAAATATAATTGTATTCATGAGGTACTTAAGTCCGTCAAAGTAGAACAAGCAAACACCTGCAGAGCACAACGACCACATTGATGATCAGCTACTGAAGTGACCGGTTGCCATAATCATTAGTCTTTGTCCCTTAAACAATCACCTAGAGTGTTTATGCCAGGCTCTTTGTATGTGGACAGAATTTCTAGGCGCAGTCAGGGCGTTGAGGGGATCCGGTTTGGTGGCTGCAGGATTAGGTCTCTGCTTTTTGCAGATGATGTGGTCTTGATGGCTTCATCTGGCCAGGATCTTCAGCTCTCACTGGATCGGTTCGCAGCAGAGTGTGAAGCGACTGGGATGAGAATCAGCACCTCCAAGTCCGAGTCCATGGTTCTCGCCCGGAAAAGGGTGGAGTGCCAACTCCGGGTTGGGGAGGAGACCCTGCTCCAAGTGGAGGAGTCTCGGAGTCTTGTTCACGAGTGAGGGAAGAGTGGATCGTGAGATCGACAGGCGGATCGGTGCGGCGTCTTCATTAATTCGGACGCTGTATCGATCTGTTGTGGTGAAAAAGGAGCTGAGCCGGAAGGCAAAGCTCTCAATTTACTAGTCGATCTACGTTCCCATCCTCACATATGGTCATGAGTTTTGGGTTATGACCGAAAGGACAAGATCACGGGTGCAAGCGGCTGAAATGAGTTTCCTCCGCCGGGTGGCGGGGCTCTCCCTTAGAGAGAGGGTGAGAAGCTCTGCCATCCGGAAGGAGCTCAAAGTAAAGCCGCTGCTCCTCCACATCGAGAGGAGCCAGATGAGGTGGTTCGGGCATCTGGTCAGGATGCCACCCGAACGCCTCCCTAGGGAGGTGTTTAGGGCACGTCCGACCGGTAGGAGGCCACGGGAAAGACCCAGGACATGTTGGGAAGACTATGTCTCCCGGCTGGCCTGGGAACGCCTCGGGATCCCCCGGGAGGAGCTGGACGAAGTGGCTGGGGAGAGGGAAGATCTGGGCTTCCCTGCTTAGGCTGCTTCCCCCACGACCCGACCTCGGATAAGCGGAAGAAGATGGATGGATGGATGGATGGATGGATGGATCTTTGTATGTACATTTAGATTCTCACATTGAAAAATGCCCTGATCCATTGTCTGTCTTATTTAAAACGGCTGTGTGTCAGAATAAGCCATGATGTACGCAGACGTAAGTCAATGGAAGACATTGACATTGCTGTATAATTTTGTACAACCTTTGCAAGTCTTTTTCCACAAGAAGTCTCCTCCAAGCTGAGCCTTGGAGATGACGGTAAAAGACCACTGACTTGACAGGCATCACTGGTCACATTATCGTTGAATTCTTGCCTTTGAGACCAGCCTATGCCCACCCTCCCCCATTGAACATTTTGAAATGCAATTATGGATCAGTGAGCACCACCATCAGTCGCACTTCTTGTTAATATTTATCAAGTAGAACAGCAGCCACTGCCTTCTCTTGAGGAAGGGGCGCTGCAGTCATTAGGGGTAATCTTTCTGTGTGAACATGTGCATGAGGCAGAGAAGTGCTGAGCTCCCCTTTTCATTTCACTCAGCTGCTACATTCACAGGCGTGACCATTTGGTGGTTCTCTGCCTTTCACAATTGTTGTGTAGCTGTTTTTAAGTGTCTGCTTGTTTCTGCTCTTTCTGAGAGGAAGCAGCTTTGACAAGGGCATCTCGCCTGCGTAGACATGGCCAGCCAGTGAAGCCTGCTGCAAGCTGTTTGATTGAAGTGTTCTGCCTTTAATGTTCCCCATTGAGCAGCAGCAGCAGCCTTAAAGCACAACAGCTACCAAACACTCAATAGCCCTTCATTGTCGTTTACCTCAAAAAGGAAAACAGTGCAGAAACGGTTGTGTCATTAACTGCGATAGGCTGCAGCAGGTTAACACATAAAGTGGATTTTCTTTTCTTTTCTTTTTGCACAAATAATCCACGAAGGTGCTTTTGCTTGACAAATAGACCCTTTCGTTCTCAGTGTGTCAGTAAGGCCTTTTTTCTTCGCCGCCATTGCAACAATTATGATTAATGCCCCTCTGTAAGACCAGTCCTGCAGTCCTCCCAGTAGGGATGGGCGACATGGTCATAGATCTACTGTATATAGTGGTGTATTATATATTGCAGCCTCCTGGAATAACAATAAACATCACAATATACTATTTGGTATATAAATGAAAAGAATAACAATTTAGATCTCACTCATAGATGATCAATATCGGAATCAGCAGCAAAAAAACCTTGATCTGAACATCCCTAGTTATGATACATTGACAATCCAAAAGATATATTTTGTTCTCAATACTGATATATATCTCACATATATCGTAGTCATGTCTTTTTTCCACCAATAAGGTGGCTAATTTATTATTGTATTAACAAATGATTAATTATATATGAAACATGGTTAGGCTTTAACTGTGTGACTTATTTTCACAGTAGGAGTAATTACCTTTGTCCTTTGGTACCCAAACTTGTCACAGTCGTGTACCCCTGAGTCCATGGACCCCTTAGCTCTGCACACTTAAATAATATAAATCAGTGTCAAAACAAACTTCCTACTCTGAATTGTTTTCTTACCTGCTTTAACATATATAATTGATTATAATACAGTTATTAGAGGTGCAGGTTCAGGAAACCCATAGTGCGATAGTACCTCAGTTTTTAAACTTCAAGCAAGGGATGGAATGGTTTATAGGTTCATACTGCCTGTGTATTTCCGATCACGCACATTTTCGCAACGTAAGGAGAAGCAGGAGTTGTGGAGGAAGCTGTAGTGTGTAATATTCACCAGCTGGATAGTATATAGTAAAACCAAGTAACTGAACATGTGCTAGTCAGTGCATCCAATCAAGAAACAAATGACAGGCTCATAGCTCAGGAAATACCCTAATTAGCCACAGCACCATGTATTAAGACTGGCTCTTATTTAGCTCACAAAATGTATGCAATCTTTGTTTTAACCTTTATTTATCCAGGAATGCTCCATTGAGATTAAAAATCTCTTTTGCTAGGGAGTCTTGCAACACACACTTAGTTTGTCTTTACTAATTTCTTGTTCAGCATTGGGTATTCAAGTGAGTCTTAGGGTCCTCAGAGGATCTCTTAACCAATAGCCCTTCATTGTCACTTTCAAAAGGAAAACAGTGCAGAAGCGGTTGTGTCATTAACTGTGATAGGCTACAGCAGGTTAACACATAAAGTCCACGAAGGTGCGTTTGCTTGACAAACAGACCCTTTCGTTCTCATCTTTACATTGTTAGCCGGGACTGGACCGTGTCAGTAAGGCCTTTTTTCTTCACCGCCATTGCGACAATTATGATTAATACCCCTCTGTGAGGTAAGACCAGTCCTGCAGTCCTCCCAGTAGGGATGAGCGACATAGCCCAAGATCTACTGTATATAGCGGTATATTCTATATTGCAGCCTCCTGGGATAACAATAAACATCACAATATACTATTTGGTATATAAATGAAAAAGATAACAATTTCAAAACAGGTTATAAAGGCTCCTAAATCGGTTGTTGATGTATGCATAAACATATTGCGTCATTTCCAGTTTTATTATTTTTTTCATATATTAATCAACTTGTTAATATCTGGTTACTTTCTGTTGTAACATGTTCATATCTACACTTCTGTTAAAATGTAATACACACTTATTCTTTTGTTGTTTGGATTCTTCACTTTTAGCTTTAGGCGATACTACAAATTTGGTTATCAATCCAATAGGTTGTATTCACCTGACGTCACGTCCGGCTCATTAAAGTATGCGAAATTTGAAGCAATGTTTCTCGGCGGCATTTTGCCTTTCTCGAAGAAAAATGACCTATGCTTGTGTTGTGTTACACTAGAATGCCCAGGGTTTTCTCACCCCCTTAACAAGGCTGTTAGTTTAATATTTAACATTCAACGACCAACAATTTATTTTTTAAATGCAGCCATTACATCAGAATGTGGTGGACCACTTGAATTGTTCGAACAAGGGAGGGGTATGCTTGAATACAAGGAAGCTTCAGACATGGACTGTGAGGTCTTTTCTTACTCTATGTAATATTAGTTGAAAATATCTCTGATCTGATTAGAAATAATGTTTCTTATGAATTCCATTTTCAAGTGGCCTTGTGCAAAACTGCCATTTACTTTTTATCTTAGGTTCTTATTTGATAGTGTTTTTATTTTTGAATATGGTTTTATTGGATTTATTTTAAAAGGAGCACTTTTTCTTCTGTTTGGATTCTTCACTTTAGTTTTGGGTGATACTACAAATTTGGGTATCGATCCAATAAATGTATTCACCTGACATGACGTCCGGCTCATAAAATATGTGAGACCTCAAAGTGGTGGTCAAGCAAGCGTCCGTTGTCAAAGGGTTTTGCGCTCCATTTTGCCTTTCTCAAAGAAAAATACCCCATTCAAACCGCTAAAGGGATAAACGTTTCTTAAGAATTCCTTGAGAGGAAATCAAGAAGGGCGAAAGATGTCAAGAGTTTATGACACAATGACGAGAAAAGTATCTCTCGAATATAGCACTCCAGTCCAAGGGAACAGAGTTAAAGAACACACAAGTTTGCAGTGATCACTCCGTTAAAGGTTTGTTTGATGTACTTTTCACGTGTAGTGTTTCCCATTTAAGTATTTTCTTGATAATATTAGTATTTTATCTTCTTTCGGAGTTCTTTAAACACATTTTCTCTGCAAGTGTTTGCAAAGCATCAACTCGGCGAGTCTACATAAACGGAAGCAAATGTGAGCAAAACCTAAAGGAGTTAAGAGTTTTAACAAATGCAGCAATTATAAACGAAGCTGTCAGTACGTACACAATGTTGAGATCCACAGTTAAATTTTGATAAAGACGGGGAAAACCACGCATGCTCGTAACGAGGCGTGCAACAACAACAAAGCTCTGGATACCAATTTACTTGACCCAGCCACACACAAAGAAGTTGCAGGCCTCCATGCTTTTCCAAGCTTTCATCTGTTTTGCCGTGTAGAATGACGTCTGGCGCACAAGATAGTTCAACATATCTGGGAACGCGACCGACGGATATTCCTTGAGATTACTCTACAAATCTGCATTTAGTAATAAGAGCTAGACCCCTTGTGTACCCTGATAGTTTGCATACTGTTTGCTGCACAGTAGCTATGTTGGTTTTGGAGACAACTACTTTGTTTACTTCTGTTTAAAAGTCACGTGACTGAATACAACCAATACCAAGTAGTTGCAGGGGCAGTATCGGTCATACCAATGCTAATACTTACAATTTTCAAGATAATTGAATGATAAAAATTGTTTTAATCACAATTAGAATCACACAAAAACAAAGGATGGCTATGTAACAATATCAATCAAACATTTAAATGATTTCCTGCTATTGAAATTGTTTAGTTTGTGCCTTTAAGTCCCTTCCCCCAGGAAAACTTTATTTCAGTTTGTAAACATTAACAAAACGATAAAAACATTTGTAATAATAAAAATACCAATTTAAAAACTGTCGTATTGATCATATGCCGATTCTATACTGGTTATCGTTACTGTCGATATTTGTGTCGATCCGCCCACCTTTGTTTACATTCAAAAGCTCTAGCGTGCGTTTAGCGGTTTGCATATCGTCCTATGGTGTGTAATGTAGCATGTTTAGTTATTCTTGGTCCTCCAGGGATGGTATTTGTAGGAAACTGAGTTTAATTGCCGCCAATGAGGCCGGAATTAATAACTTAAAAGTGGCTTTTCACTGTGGAGGTATGTTAGCAGCTAGCGAGGACGCTACGTTGGCGTTGAGTAGGCGTTTATTTCACTTGGCACGGCCAATTTTCAAGGACACAGCTCAAATGTGTCATCAACATGAGTTATTATGATATAAGCGCTATCATCAGCCAAATATATATTATTTATTTCGTATATCATCTATATCGCGCAACCCCACTTGCCAGTAGATATTTTATTGGGATGAAGCTATTAATGCTACTCATTTAACAAAGGCGAGCATGTATCAAAGCATACTTGTGCTACTAGGCGGACGGACAAGGCTGATGTCAGCTTGCGAGCTCTGTGCATTTTTCAGACCAAATGAAGCAAGAAGTATGAACTGTAATTCTTAGCAAGGTACAGGGCTCAGTCTCTTCAGGGAGGAAGGGTGAAATGATTGTTCACAAGAGCACAGTGATGAATAAATAAATAAATACAAATGGCAACGTTGAGATAACAACTCGGCCTCAGTGTGCCGACTGGACTCCTTTCAGCTCTCTTTGTGAGTGTGAAACCAAACCGACTCAACCTTCTCATTTGCTCATTACATAGTTTTTTAACCATAACATGCTTACATTTGTGCTGGCTAAATGCTGTTATGGAAACAAGTTGGCCATCCAGTCGTATTATTTTAGTAGAGTGAGTGGTGATTACCTTTTCCATATGAAGAGGGTGCAGCCTTGGAACAGTGGGGGTTTGTTCATACTTGCCAACCCTCCCGTTTTTAGCGGGAGAATCCCGTTATTCAGCGCCTCTCCCGACAACCTCCCGGCAGAGATTTTCTCCCGACAAACTCCCGGTATTCAGCCGGAGCTGGAGGCCACGCCCCCTCCAGCTCAATGTGGACCTGAGACTGAGTGGGGACAGCCTATTCTCACGTCCGCTTTCCCACAATATAAATACGCTTGCAAGTTCCAAAACGAATGGAAACAAGAATTTCAGTTCATCCAGGACAGTTCGAAATATGCCTGTAAATATGTAGAACAGACTTCTCCATTGAACACGGTGGCCGAAATGATTTCTCAGTCATGAACAGAGAAGTTAAACAGGACAATACTGCCATCTAATGGATAGATAATTCAAGTATTTATTTTATGTAAATAAAATAAATATATATACCTGTATATAGCTAGAATTCACTGAAAGTCAAGTATTTCATACATATATATATATATATATATGAAATACTCGAGTTGGTGAATTCTAGTCAGTGCCCCCCCCCCCCCCCCCCCCCGACCTCCCGATATTGGAGGTCTCAAGGTTGGCAAGTATGGGGTTTGTTAGTGTGAGGCTAGGGGCCATTTTCATAAAGACTTTTTAAAAAGCCGAATCAATAGGCCGCCTCTGCTAAATTATTCATGTCCGTGCTCACTCTCGGCCCTTGGAGTTTTCTTTAGCCTGCACTTTGCTTAACAATGCACATTTGTCAATATAGTGGCGATGTTGCCTGTGGGTAAACAACCAAACACTCTTCTGACAAGACAAGGACCTTTATTTTTTACACCCACCTATCAATATCGTCCAATTTCCGTATGTGATCGCCATTACTGATTAATAGTTTTGTTGTTGTTTTTGTTAATGTTTACAAATTTAACGAGTAATTTCCTGGACACAGAAGGACTTTGAGGGCAAAAATCTAAATATTTAAACCAGTGCTGTCAACCTTAGCGCGTGATTAATAAATCACGTTATCATAAATGAATGACGATTAATCACATCACAAGACGCACGCATTGTTACTTGCCGGTGTTTAAGTCAAACGCCAGAGCGAAGATCAGCGATGAGAGGTGGCCATTTTCGCTTCAAAACAGAACTTTAGATAAAACTGAGGTAACTTGTTGGTATTGCAGCAACAAACTTTATCATCGGCGCACATCAAGTTTAAAATTCCATCTTAAAGCAAAACACGTTCTTGAGAATGCCGCTTGCAATAATGCTACTGTACAGTGACAAGCAGAGGACAACAAACTAAGCTGGGAGAGTTTACCTGTATCAATGTTGTCAACTAAAGTATGACAGGTAAGTTAAACAGTGCCTTTGCTAAACGGACAGTCACCACATGTAGGCTGCTGGGCTGCTTAACATCAAGTGCTGCAAGAAAATATTCATATCACCACAGATGAGCCGTTGTACAATAATTTGGAAAGACACAATAACAACAAGGATGTCAAAACTGTACTACAAGAGTAAGAACATCAAGTTGCACTTACTGGCTGAATGTGAATTTATTTTGTTTACTGACCCCAAAAGGGACAAGCGGTAGAACATGGATGGATAGATGGATGGAGGCAATTGAGCCTGAATAAGTAATCACAACGAGCTGGGGTCGCATTGTACCAAAAAAAGCTACCAACACTTCATCTTTCTTGCAGTTCAGTCAAACATTTGGACTAATATTCCTGTATGACATTCAAGGTGAAGGTCAAGGTTTCCTTAATGATACCCGGAGGTAAAATAGTTGTGCAGACATATATATTCTGACTACCGAATTGCATTTGTATCCAAATATTGGGGTATTTTCTTAAACACAAGCAATAACATGTAATTAATCATGATTCATCACAATTCTAGTGTGATTAATCTGATTTTAAAGATTAATAACTTGACAGCCCTAATGTAAATAAGAAAAATATGTAGTTTTTGCTTTTGTTTTGTTAATATGTACTATTGACTTAGTTTTGCCTTAGATCTCACTCATGGATGATCAATATCGGAATCAGCAGCAAAAAAAACCCTAATCGGAACATCTATAGTTATCATACATTGACAATCCACAAGATGCATTTTGTTCTCAATACTGATATATCTCACATATTACGTCTTTGTTCCACCAATAAGTTGGCCAATTTATCATTGTATCAACAAATGATTAATTATATATGAAACATGGTTAGGCTTTAACTGTGTGACTTATTTTCACAATAGGAGTAATTACCTTTGTCCTTTGGTACCCAAACTTGTCACAGTCGTGTACCCCTGAGTCCACGGACCCCTTAGCTCTGCACACTTAAATAACATAAATCAGTGTCAAAATAAACATCCTACTCTGAATTGTTTTCTTACCTGCTTTAACATATATAATTGATTATAATACAGTTATTTGAGGTGCAGGTTCAGGCAACCCCACTGATAGTACCTCAGTTTTTGGGCTAAACTTCAAACTAGGGATGGAATGGTTTATAGGTTCATACCGCCTGTGTATTTCTGATCATGCACATTTTCGCTACATAAGGAGAAGCAGGAAATGTGGAGGAAGCTGTAGTGTGTAATATTCACCAGCTGGATAGTATATAGTAAACCCAAGTAACTGTACATTTGCTAGTCATTTGCATCCAATCAAGAAACAAATGACAGGCTCATAGCTCAGAAAATAGCCTAATTAGCCACAGCCCCATGTAATTAGACTCGTTCTCATTTAGCTCACAAAATAAATGCAATCTTTGTTTTAACCTTTATTTATCCAGCAATGCTCCATTGAGATTAAAAATCTATTTTGCTAGGGAGTCTTGCAACACACACTTAGTCCGTCTTTACTCATTTCTTGTTCAGCATTGGGTATTCAAGTGAGTCTTGGGTCCTCAGAGGATCTCTTAACCTTGCTTCACCACCCAGAGCTGTGTGTAGTAACCAGACACTAAACACATTTGTGTGGATTGGTCAAGCTTTAATTGGATTGGCCTGCGCTCTAAAAACGGTCAGCTAATTTTACACTGCACCCTTGTCTTTTCCCACTTGACATTTCCCCACCTTGCGTTCTCACAGCCATCTCCTTCATTATTTTTTAGCTCATGGCAGACTAATTTGCGGCTTGCTCTATGTGCGTCTCACCAATACATTTATTTTTAAATGAGACACAACAGGAGAGAAGGTGACTATTGCTGTTGCTGTGGAGACTTACTGTTCTGTCACATTAACACACAGTCTTAGCCGATATCCCCCCCCCCCCCCCCCCCCCCAGTTTTGTCTCTAACCTCTATTTAAGAACAGATGTTGCATATTTACTTCAGTAGAAAGAGAAAAGGAAAGAAGGAAATGACAAGTAGAGGGGCAGGCATGAGCAGAGGAAATTTCAGAGATTGCTGTGAGATCCGAGGAATGTCCACACTTTGTACCTGTGAAGAAGCTGTAAAACAACACCCCAAATCACCTCGGGCTGCCGTCTCCAGCGGCTCTCCATACAGTGCTCTTGACATTCTGTACAACATGCTCCAGCTATTCTGTGTCCTCAACGCCTCTGAATGCTTGTTGATCTGAAGCAGCTGACTCACATTGAGCCTTGATCATAAAAGGGGAATACCACTTGCTTTGAGAGATGTGGTTTCCAAGCGAGTTCAAGCAAAATGCAACACTTTCAGAAACAAAGAGAGCGTTGTCAGATATATCGAAGATTTAGCTGCGGCAGCTCCGTAACCGATGAACAGGAGACGACGAGCACTGAATCCTGAAGCTTGATGCTCAAATGAGGCTTTTTAGTCCATAAAATGCAGCAGTATCCTCAGCAGACACTTTTGGCAACATTGCAAAGGCTGTAACTTTTAATATTCGTCATCCATTTTTTTTAAGAATTCAACAAATATAGACTGGTATTTCTTTGGATACAAAAAGAGGATTGTCTGTTCTCAGTTTAGGTCATCATATTTCTGCCCAAAGTGTTTGCGAGTGAGGAGTGTAGCCTGTGCTTTTATGGTTGAATCTAAATTGTGTTTGCCCATCAGTCACTGCCTGTGGATCACATACACCAAAAGGAGCACACTTCACCACATGCACACAAATTTACTCTACACATTGCTGATCATTCACCCATGACACAAGACATTGCAGGCTATTCAAGGTATCCCATTGTTGGACTCGAAGCTCAGTAACTTTTTAGAGGGCAAAAAAAGCCAAACATGGTGTATCGGCGTTACCGATGATGGTGGTACAATTTAGGAATGGGCGATATGACCTATAATTCATATTGTAATATTTAATGCAACCTATTGCGATAACAAACACACAAATATTTGTCATATAAATGATGATAGAACCATTTCAAAACAGGTTACAGATTGGCGTATATGGTAAAATATTGCGTTATTTCCAGTTTTTGGAGGTGTTCGCTTCAATTACGTATACATTGCAGGCCAAACCGGCACAAATTTTCGAAATCCAATTTTTTTCTTGCTGACTGTTTACACTGCAAATAAAATGTGATCTTTATCAGACTTCACTATTAATGCGCACAGGCCCCAATGGGGCCTCGGCCTCACTTGCATGCGCTGTTTGATAAAGTAAAATCAAAGGCAGTTGACCGGATTCCGTAGATAAACAAAATAAAATTAGTCGCCACACCTTAAAAATGTATGTTTTTTTACCTGAAAATAAATTAAAGTAATATAATGTATGAACTAGGGATGTCACGGTATGAACATTTCTTATCACGGTCATGACTATTGTCGCAGTAATTTTAAATGTGCTCAAAATTTTCTAAAAGGAAATATTTTCCCTACATTTTATTAAAAAAAAAAAAACACAAACAAGCTCAAGTAGAAAGTTGAATGTGAATATGAAAGCAACACAAGCATTATAAACAAATGAATATGGTAGAAACTAAATAAAACATACATAAATAAAAATAAATGGGAAAATTGTGCATGATGGCACCTTAAGGACATAAGACGTAACTGCACTTTATGTCCAAATAGATAAAACTAGTGTTGAAGTGAATTATATTTATATAGCGCTTTTCTCTCGTGACTCAAAGTGATTTACATAGTGAAACCCGTTATCTAAGTTAAATGGTAAATGGTAAATTGGTTGTACTTGTATAGCGCTTTTCTACCTTTTTAAGGAACTCAAAGCGCTTTGACACTATTTCCACATTCACCCATTCACACACACATTCACACACTGATGGCGGGAGCTGCCATGCAAGGCGCTAACCAGGACCCATCAGGAGCAAGAGTGAAGTGTAAGGCTGCAGCTAACGATTATTTTTCTATCGATTAATCTATAGATTATTTTTTTTCGATTAATCGGTTCATCTATAGATTATTTTTTTCGATTAATCTATAGATTATTTTTCCTTTTACCGATTATTTTTTTATTCAAAATGAAGATGGAAAAATAAATGTAGGCACGTTTTTTCAAAAGGCATGGCTTTTATTTACAAAAAAAAAAGAAGTATGGCCACTCAGTCAACATTGACAACAACATGACTAACTTTCTGTAACAATGTAAACATTTAAAACTTTTAACATTTAACAAAATTAAAAGTAGCTTATTTGCTTTTTAATGTGCAAATATAAAAGTCAACATCCAGTGCAAATCTTAATATTCTGCAATAGTATAAGCATTTCAAAAGTAAAAGTATTGCTTATTTTGCTTTAAAATGTGCAAAAATAAAGATAAACATCCAATACAAAAAAGTGCAAAACGAAATATTCTGTAACAACAGTGTAAACATTTCAACAAAAATGAAAGTATTGCTTGTTTGCTAAAATGTGCAAAAATAAAGATAAACATCCAATACAAAAAAGTGCCAATCTAAATATTCTGGAGCACTGTAAACATTAAGTATTGCTTTTAAAATGTGCAAAATAAACATCCAGTCCAACACAGTACACAATAACCAATTCTACTCATTCCAGTGAGTGACTAACAGTTGTAATGAAGAAAGGTTAGCATGTGTACATGTTTGGTTCTTTTCTTGTTTACAATATTCCCAGCAGCTGAAAATAGGCGCTCAGAAGGGATCGATGTGGCTGGAACTGAGAGGTAATTAGCCTTCACCTCAAGCCAGGACTGCGAGTGAGCTGAGCTGCAGTTTATATTTCTAGAAGGTCAACGGGCTCATAGTGATGTTACTAGTAGTTGACTGGGAGGTGTTTATTATCATTTGGGGAGAGTCCGCTGCCTGATGCTCACCTGCTAAACACCTATCTGCTCCACGCTGAAGCGCTGACTACATGCGCTCTGAATACACACTGCTGATTGGCTGATAATGCTTCGTGTGTACCAATCAGATGGTTGTGTGGGTGGGACAATGCTGCGTGTGTACCAATCAGATGGTTGTGTGGGTGGGACAATGCTGCGTGCTGAGACAGAGGCAGAGGAGCGAAGCAGCTTGTTAAGACTTTAGCAGCTAAAGTTAGCTTTAGCTTAGAAACTCGTTCGGTACACCCCCGTGCCGAACCGAAAGCCCCGTACCGAAACGGTTCAATACAAAACACGGTAACGGTACGTTACACCCCTAGCAGATACAAATGACACATTCATGTTTTTGTGTAATGATGACAACGTATGCTCGCGTGGACGATTGACTAGTTGATGGTTTTCTTTTCAAATGTTCGTTCATAGCCGTTGTGCTGCTATGATAGGCCATTTCCGCTCGACACAGTGTGCATACAACAACATTATTAGGCCGTTTATTGAAATACTCCCACACTTTTGACCACTTTTGGCATGCTTTTCCCCCCTCGCTCGCACCGCTCGCATCGTCTGCTTTGATCGTCTGCTTTGCGGTCCGCCATGACGGTAGTGTGACGTAAATATGCGACGCGTCGACGCACAAAAACGGCGTCGACGTATTTACGTAACCGATGACGTCGACTACGTAAACAACTTCACTGAAGTGTCTTGCTCAAGGACACAACGGATGTGACTGGGATGGTAGAAGGTGGGGATTGAACCAGTAACCCTCAGATTGCTGGCACGGCCACTCTCCCAACTTCGCCACGCCGTCCCCAAGTTACATTTAAACCAGTGTGGGTGGCACTAGGAGCAGGTGGGCAAAGTATCTTCCCCAAGGAGACAACGGCAGTGACTCGGATGACGGAAATGGGGATCGAACCTGGAACACTCCAGTTGCTGGCACTGCCGCTCTACCAATCGAGTCACGCTGCCCCACAATTCATATATGAGGTCTAGATGGCTGCTGGTTAGCGCCTTGCATGGCAGCTCCCGCTATCAGTGTGTGAATGGGTGAATGTGGAAATACTGTCAAAGCGCTTTGAGTACCTTGAAGGTAGAAAAGCGCTATACAAGTATAACCCATTTATCATTTATTTATTAGTCTCACACATAGGGCTGCAGGATAATATTTAAGATTATTTTTATCAATATTGAAATGACGATTATTAATTACGATTATTCATTATGTTAGGTAAAACAGTGTTGGGCCCTGCGATGACGTGGCGACTTGTCAAGGGTGTACCCCACCTTCCGCCCGAATGCAGCTAAAATAGGCTCCAGCACCCCCCGTGATCCCGAAAAGGACAAGCGGTAGAAAATGGATGGATGGAAAACAGTGTTGGGTTGTGAACGCGATGCCATCATGTAATTTGTAATATCTAATAAAAAGGCTATAGATAAAAGTTATCAATATATTTAAAAACAAATATTTGTGTTTTTATTCACTAATAGTATCGACGTGTCATCTTTATCTCTATTTTTTTACATTTTGATAGAAGTATTTTTTTAAGTCATGTACCAATGTGTGTACATGTACATGCTGTATCGGGACAGATCCATTGAGAGTTTGAGCAGAAATTTGTTGTATAGGAATTAATTATACACCATAAAACATTAACAAAATGCTATGTCACATGAATGTTTTTTAAAGTAATTACTTTGTGAAATGAAAGAAAAACGCAAGTAGTGTCAAAAACATGGTGTTTACTTTTTGATATAAATATAAAACACAAAGCTGTTTGATGAATGAAGATAATGTCTAATAAACAAGCTTTGTTCTTCTCCAACACCATGTGCTTGAGTGCAACAGTTTGGCCAACAAAAATAAACAGGAGTGATTCCTCCTACAACTAGAACACAATCTTTGTGCCTCACTGACAACACTTACTGCGTTCAATTCAATAAGATGACAAATTATTTGAGCGAGTACTGATGCTATTGGAACACTAACAACATTGGCAGTTAAATAAAGGACGAGTGACCATCCCAAAAATTTGGTTTATCATTATACCGTTTACTGTTACATCCCCAGTGTGTGTGTATGTATGTATGTATATATATATATATATATATATATATATATATATATATATATATATATATATATATATATATATATATATATATATATATACTGTGTATATATATATACTGTGTATATATATATATATATATACTGTGTATATATATATATATATACTGTGTATATATATATATATATATATATATACTGTGTATATATATATATATATATATATATACTGTGTATATATATATATATATATATAAATATATATACTGTGTATATATATATATATATATATATATACTGTATATATATATATATATATATATATATATATATATATATATATATATATATATATATATATATATATATATATATATATATATATATATATACTGTGTGTATATATATATATATATATATATGTATATATATATATATACACACTACCGTTCAAAAGTTTGGGGTCACCCAAACAATTTTGTTGAATAGCCTTCATTTCTAAGAACAAGAATAGACTGTCGAGTTTCAGATGAAAGTTATCTTTTTCTGGCCATTTTGAGCGTTTAATTGACCCCACAAATGTGATGCTCCAGAAACTCAATCTGCTCAAATGAAGGTCAGTTTTGTAGCTTCTGTAACGAGCTAAACTGTTTTCAGATGTGTGAACATGAATGCACAAGGGTTTTCTAATCATCAATTAGCCTTCAGAGCCAAAGAGCAAACACATTGTACCATTAGAACACTGGAGGGATAGTTGCTGGAAATGGGCCTCTATACACCTATGTAGATATTGCACCAAAAACCAGACATTTGCAGCTAGAATAGTCATTTACCACATTAGCAATGCATAGAGTGTATTTCTTTAAAGTTAAGACTAGTTTAAAGTTATCTTCAATGAAAAGTACAGTGCTTTTCCTTCAAAAATAAGGACATTTCAATGTGACCCCAAACTTTTGAACGGTAGTGTATATATACTGTATATGTATAGGGTTGTAATCTCTTTATGGCTGTTAAGTAGAGGCGACACGGACAGCAACATAGATCTACATTAGCTTTATTTTTCAACTCACATAAACAACTTACGCAATGTACGTAACATATAAGGAAATATGCCACAGCATACACATCAATTACGGTCCTTCAACTATCGCTATTTCTCTGGAATCGAAGTTTATAAAATATATATTTTCATATACTATATATAGCCAATTGTTTGCGTACTACTGACTAGTGATGCACTGAAAATTTGGCGGTTGAAAAATACTTTGCTCACCCAAACCGGATGTTGTGATGACGTATCTACTTCAACCATAAAAGTTGCAATCAGGTAGCATTCATGTCGCCTTTCCGTTTACACTGCAGTCACATTTGAAAAATCAGATTCCAATTGGTTTCAGACTACCTCCTGATGTGATAGCAGAAAATATATGTTCTCTAAGATACACATTGAGGTTATAAAATGTGTTTTATCCAATTACTTGATCAATCGAACAAATAAATCCTTAAATTACTCCATTACTAAAATAATCGATAGTTGCAGCCGTAGTCCTGGTAATAGATGGTTACTCTTCACTGTAATGCGGTTACAGCTACACTTCCATTTAAAGTGTACTAATCACTTAATCTGTCGTTTCGCAATTTCACATTCAAACTAGTTTAGCAGTCAGCAGTTCATGTTGTCTCCTGCTACCTGTGCCTGCTTTGTATTTGGCACCATGGAGATGAGAATTAAACTTGAAAGAGACTTGTTGTTGTTGGCATCCGTAAGTCTCGGAAGACAATGGATTGGCACCCCTTGTATATGTTTTAGTTGGTCATGCAGCGTCGGCTGTGGCCGTACAGACCCACACGGGAGTGACAGTCTCTGTTGCACCTGGTGCATTTGTAGGTCGAGTCAGCTACAGCAGTGGTCCCTAACCACCGGGCCACGGCCCGGTACCGGTCCGTGGATCGATTGGTACCGGGCCGTTTTTTTTATTTATTAAATCAACATAAAAAACACAAGATACACTTACAATTAGTGCACCAACCCAAAAAACCTCCCTCCCCCATTTACACTCATTCACACTCATTCGCACAAAAGGGTTGTTTCTTTCTGTTATATTTCTGGTTCCTACATTATATATCAATATAGATCAATACAGTCCGTAAGCACACATGATTGTATTTTTTTATGATATTAAAAAAAAATTACATTTAAAAAAAAAAAAACATACCCCCCCATCACCCACCCCCCGGTCCGTGGGACAAATTTTCAAGCGTTGACCGGTCGGCAGTTACAAAAAGGTTGGGGACCACTGAGCTACAGGATGTAGTTGCTTGCTCTTTCTCTGAGCTCGCTTCTCATCTGCAAGCTGGCGGAGTTTTGCCTCGCCAGCTTTCAATCCAGTGTTCACGGTGTGTCTCCAGCTGGATCTGAGCAAGCTCTTCCCAGGTGTTCAGGTGCATGTCGAGCGCTTTCAGGTCACGCTTGCAGACATCCTGGAAGCGGAGATGTGGCCGTCCCGTAGTCCTCTTGCCGGAGGCAAGTAAAGCGTAGAGGATTTTTTTGGGAATCCAGCCATCGTCCATTCGACGCACATGGCCCAGCCATCAAAGGCGACGCTGACGGAGGAGAGTGACCATGCTGGGAATCTTGGCTTGCATCAGCACCTCGTAGTTTGTCACACGATCGCTCCATGTAATCCCGAGTATGCGACGGAGGCAGCGCATGTGAAAGGCGCTTAGCCTCTTCTCCTGCGAAGAGTACAGAGTCCAGGATTCGCTGGCATACAAGAGAGTGCTTAGCACGCAGGCACGATACACAGGGATCTTGGTGTTTATTGTCAGCATACTGTTGTTCCACACTCTTTGCGACAACCTGGCCAAGGTTTTGGATGTGTTGCCGATCCTCTTGTTGATCTCTGCTTCCAGTGAGAGGTTGTCAGTGATGGTGGAGCCAAGGTATGTGAACTGGCTGACGACCTCTAGTTCATAGTCGTTGATGGTGATACAGGGTGGTTCAGCATCTTGGGCCATCACATTTGTCTTCTTCAGACTGATAGTCAGGCTGAACTTGTCGCATGCCTTTGCAAAGCGGTCCATCAGTCTCTGTAGCTCTTCTGTGTGGGTGGCCAGAGCAGCGTCATCTGCAAACAGCATGTCTCTGCATACTTTAGCCGCAATAGCTCGCCACCTCTGTCAGGACGATACATTGCATTGACGACGTTGCAGCTGGTTGCTCCCAATTTTGCACACGCGGCTAGAATGTTTCAACATTGTATCTTAATTTCCCCTCAGGGATTAATAAAGTAGGGCAGCACGGTGGAAGAGGGGTTAGTGCGTCTGCCTCACAATACGAAGGTCCTGAGTAGTCGTGAGTTCAATCCCGGGCTCGGGATCTTTCTGTGTGGAGTTTGCATGTCCTCCCCGTGACTGCGTGGGTTCCCTCCGGGTACTCCGGCTTCCTCCCACCTCCAAAGACATGCACCTGGGGATAGGTTGATTGGCAACACTAAATTGGCCCTAGTGTGTGAATGTTGTCTGTCTATCTGTGTTGGCCCTGTGATGAGGTGGCGACTTGTCCAGGGTGTACCCCGCCTTCCGCCCGATTGTAGCTGAGATAGGCTCCAGCGACCCCCGCTACCCCGAAGGGAATAAGCGGTAGAAAATGGATGGATGGATTAATAAAGTATTTCTGATTCTGATTCTGAACAACATGCATTATCGCGATAGGGGGATAGAATTAGAATCAAGCAAAAGAAAAAAAAATGTTATTTTCATTGAAGTAAGTTATTGTAAGTGTTGTGCATGCATGATACAATTCTATTTTGATTGAAATTTCTTACATTTGTGGTTAAACTCCATATTGTACAATTTCTTTCGCCTTCTGTGAACAGGTATTTATCACTTAAAAGCACCAAGGTTGTAAGTGTATAATGCTTTGTAATGCAACAACCATTCTAATTTAACCTGTGACATCTGTTAACATCTTCACTACTCTGAAGTGCATACTTTTACCACCCACGTAATCTCTGATGGGATTCCACTCAACTACCAGTTGTACTGTGAACAGCATAAACACTATTTGCTGTAGAGAAGGCATTTCCTGTAATCAAAGGGCCAAGCTGTGATGTTGCTATCCTCTCTATGTAGCTGCAATCTCTTCTGTTCCTGCCACACTCAAAACACGCTTTTGTTCACTCCTTTTATAAGACTGTACTTAACAGCTTGGCGGGGTTGTTTTGTGAACAGGCATGCCTTTGTTCAAGCAGGCGGTCCACGTTTGTGTGCAGAGCAGAAATTGTAGCATTTTGCCTTCCATTGAATGAGCTACTTTGCTATCTTGATGAAATGATCGGAACAACACAAACCAGCGTTTTTTCAAACGTGGTCAGATCTCCCAGTTGTTTATCCTCACATTTGTCTATGATGGCGCTTATTCAGTCTGGTGTCTCTGTAACCTTTCAGTGCACAGCTAGCTACAATCTATTTAGCTGAGCCACCCATTTCCAAAGCACCCTAATGTCCATCAATTCTAGGCAGGATAATGCTTTGTGGGCTTCACATCATTTGCACTTTTTATAACTTATGGCATTCTTGACCTTGTTCTACATTACTTTCCCCCCCGATGTCTCCTTTATTCCTTTCCTCTCTGCTGTCTGGTCTGCGTGATGAATCTTTTGCCTTAAGGGATTGTGGTTGGGGTGGGCTTAATGGTGACCATTTACTGGTGATGGCACAGCATAGACGCTTCAAAATCCTCTACTTTGGGAAATACTGATTGACAATGGCTGGAATGTGTGTTGGTATTAGTGTTGTAACGATACCAATATTTAGGTACCGGTACTAAAATTATTTTAGTACTTTTCTAAATAAAGGGGACCACAAAAAAATGGCATTATTAGTTTATTTTAACAAAAAAAATTTAGGGCACATTAAACATGTTTCTTATTGCAGTTAAGTCCTTAAATAAAATAGTGAACATACAAGACAACTTGTCTTTTAGTAGTAAGTAAGCAAACAAAAGCTCCTAATTATTCTGCTGACTTATGCAGTAACATATTGTATCATTTATCATTCTATTATTTTGTCAACATTATTAAGGACAAATGGTAGAACATTAATTATTAATCTACTTGTTAATTTACTGTTACTATCTGCTTATTTTCTCTTTTAACATGTTCTGTCTACACTTATGTTAAAATGTAATAATCACTTATTCTTCTGTTGTTTGATACTTTACATTAGTTTTGGATGAAACCACAAATTTGGGTATCAATACGATACCAAGTAGTTACAGGATCATACATTGGTCATATTCAAAGTCCTCATGTGTCCAGGGACATATTTCCTGAGTTTATAAACATAATATACATTTTTTTAAAATGAAAGAAGATGTTGTGTTGCCAAAAAATATCGACTTAATCATAGTAGTATCGACTAGATACATGCCTGTACTTGATATCATTACAGTGGATGTCAGGTGTAGATCCACCAATGGCGTTGGTTTACATTTTATAAATAAAGTTGATTTGATTTGATTTTGACGCTGGTGAGCTACGGTGTGTAGTGAAGCATGTTTAGCTATTCCTCGTCCTGCAGGGATGATACTTGTAAGAAACATACTTTATTTGTCGCCATGGAGACCAATAATAGTGATTTAGAAGTAGCTAAAACACTGCCGACGGCGGATGGACGTTAGCCGCTAGCTAGCTAGCCATGTCTTAAAGCACCTCTTCTTGACGGCGTTTCAGTGTTATAACTTCACCTTTATCGTTAGTTTTTAAGCCAAAATGCGTCCGTTCTCCCTTTTCTGTCTACACACTGTGTCTGCTTGTAAGTACTCCGTGATTTTGTGCCGCCAAACGTGCTCGTCTGCTCGTAAACCAGCAATGACACGACATAACTTCGACGGGGGCCGAGGGACGGGTACGTTGCAGAGACGGAATAGTACCGAAAATGATTCATTAGTATCGTGGTACTATACTTATACCACTCGTATCACCTCATATCTTCAGTTTGTGCAACACAAGGTACTGTTGACAAATGCCTGACTCTCTCAAAGATTACTTTTTTACCCTGTGATGATTGACCCGGGTGTGAAAATAATATTGTGGATGAATTTGATAATGTTAGTCTATTGTCACTATTACTGCTTTGGCTTAATTAGCGTCTTAATGTTTGTCAATGAAAATAATCACTGGGAGCCTGTGACTTCGCAGTGCAGAAAAAGTGCTAATTGAACAGCTAAAAGTACAGGAGGAAAATATTGACTAACACTATTGATTTGGCTCTCACATCGACCTGGCTCTACACGCTATGGTTGGGCTTTTCTTACCTCAAGCACTTACCCTCCAGCCCACCCTAGCATTAAACCTAATGGCGGAGGTGTGGGTTATCCTTAGGAGAATGGAAATAACAGCCCAGCTCTGGTTGTGGATGGCTATCAGAACACAGCAGCAAGCAGGCCATAATAAGGTGCAAACTGTTTGCTTCCATGCTAAAATGCCATCGAAATGCCAAACGGAGGAGGGGGGTGTGTTTTATTATGGGATGCTACTGTACAGTCTTTGCTGTGCCGAAAAGAGGTTAGATAGAGATGATCCATCCTGCTAGATCAGCCCACGCTGCATTGTATCACTTTGTCAGCTTGGGTACTGCATGAGCTATTGTCAGTAGAGATGCTGACTTGGGTTGCAGTATATTGAGGATATACGACATAAATGATATAAATTGGCAGACCATTGGGCTTTTAATGCCTGTTTTGGTAATGCTAATGCATGTCAGGAATTAAATGTCCTTTCGGATGAATGGTGTTGCATCCCACCAGAGAATCTTGCACAATCTTCACCAAGTGGGTTATTTATTTAGCTATGCAATATGCTGTTGGCTCAGATGAGGTAGTTGTAGCATGTCAAATCTTTCTCAGTGGTACCCAGTTTACACAGGCTGTTAAAATCCTTTGTCTATAGTTTGCCTTTGCGCCTGAAACAGCCACTCCATGTTACTGCCTTGCCTGTAGAGGGGCTGGATGCTTAGCTTGAACTGGCCATATAAGGAGTGTGTATGGCTCTGCACACAATAACAAGGTGTCTGGAGCCCACCTGTCAAGCCTCACCGCAGCCATCTTTAATGTCGGACTCCCACAAAAATCAAAACCACCAGTGCACAGGCAGCTGTATGCCAGAATGTTGATGTGCTATGCTAATGGGCTACAACAGCCATATTTATTATGGTAATCTGTTTTGCTATGCTTGCAGTTGCAGGTTGCCTTGAATGAAAAGAAGCCGTGTTTTCACGAGGCTGCTGCAACAGCCACTTAGCTTTATAGCCTCCAGAGTAAAGCAGTGCTACACATTACCCACCAAAGCCTCTAGTGTGTGTGTGTGTGTGTGTGTGTGCATGCGGGCCTGTATGTGTGCGTGCATGTGCGTGTATGTGTGTGTTTGTAATCACTCCTAGCTGGCGGCCTCAGAGGGAGAGAGGTGGAATCAATGCAGTGGGTTATGAAGAGAGGCGAGAGGAAGGGGAGTTTGAGGGAGGAGGCTGATCAATATCATAGCGGCAGGGTGGGGTAATATCCACTTCAAGCAGGGATGGGAAAGTACACATGGAGAGACCAGAAATGAGCAAGAGGGAGGGGCATATGCTGAAAGCATGCAAACCTTTCTGGCGCTGGTAAACAAGAAGCTTTGTTTCAATCAGCAGATGAAGTGGCACATTTAGCATTCTCCTCCATTCCTTCCACCGCTGAGGATGCCAGGATCGTTTGTTCGGCAGCTGCCTGCCCATTGGTCGAGCCCTGCAGTGGGGGCGTGGACGAGCGATAATGTATGGGCTGCCACGGCAATGATACCCGCTGTTCACAGAGTAGTCTGCCCCGCCATGTTTTATTCCACAGACCGCTGGATCAAATCTCCAAATTATTACAAGCATGCAGCTGTAAGAACAACCTTATCGGACGTCAGCCAATAGCAGGTGCATGCCAGCCATGCTGCAATATTACAGTAAAAAGACTCCCAGCTCTCCTTTTATCCAGTAGGTGGGTATTGGTTTGCTTTAGCTGACAGATCCCATGCATGCTGCACAATATTGTGACCCGTGTCTGTTTTTCTGCTCCATTTCACTTCAAAGTCTGAATTGACCTGAGCGTATAAAGCTCAGAGACAGGATATGCCGGCAACAACTCAATACTGTAAATGGACTTCCTCTGCAGTGGTTTTGGAAGTCCCCTCCAAAGCACATGGGATGCATAAGTCATCTGCATGTGTGTGGCGGGATGCTGTTGTTTGCTTTCCCCTCTGGTCTTTTGTATTTTTTCATCTTCTGTTTTTCGAGCCTACTAATTACACTGACACCCTGCCTCTCATCCAACACACAGCACTGACATTGTTTAAGACGCAGATTTAAAGAAAACACCATCACAGTAAAAGCTCTGACCTCTCTGTCTTTTTCTTCCCTATTTTTTCTCTCCCTCGCTGGTTCTCTCACTGCGGATAAACAGCCATCCCCTATCTTCCCTGACAGAGTGAGCTGAGGCGCGTAATTCCCCTGTCTACAGTAAAATCCTTTACCTCCCCAAACACAGTCATATGGATGTTCCAAATAGGCTTTTTTTCCCCGTTTACATACACGCTACTTTGTTGTGTCTGGGTTGCAACATCAGTCTCATTAGGTATTCATTTTTTTTTTCTCTCAAATACCTTTTTCGCACCTACAGACCTGTGTAAACGTGCAGAGCTTTAATATATTTTAAGGCTTTCAAAAGGCCATTCATTTCTAAAAGAACTCAGATATTTTTTTATTGCCTACTTCATTTATGACTCATTCTTTTTCAGCCACACTTATCTGCTGTCATATCGTAATGACAGAACTACAAGGCACGATTGGACCCGATTTAACCTTCAGCCTACAAGATAAACATGAAGTGTACACATTGCAGTTTTTTATTTTTTAATGTCACGCCCATAATGGTGTGACAATGAGGCTACTGTTTTTTTTCGGTCTAGACCAGGAATCATGTGTTTTAGATCCTTTTAAGCACTGGCCATGCCTTGTTATTGCAGCTGGGTTGTCTACAATAAATCTCTTGTTGCAGCACAGCAGGAGACTGCTCAAAGCTGTGTGCGTGTATGTGTGTGTATGTACTTGTGCGTTATCTCGCTATACACAACAGTATTTCATTTGCTGTGAGTAGCTGTTTGATCCAGCTGCATCTGTAGGCCCCTGACTTTATTAAGTTCACGCCCACAAACATGCCTATTTGCATCCACACTGCTATTATCGTCACACGCAGATTGGTCATTTGCATGCAATTATTTACATATTGTACAAAGCAAATATGCTTGATGCCCCCACCACCCCCATCCTCCCACTGCTTCTGTTTCACAGCGTACATGATGTATTACTGATAAGGACCAGTATCGTCGCCAGAGACGGACTGATAGGCAAGGTCACCTTCAGACGCACAGATGGGGCGGGAGGAAAGAGATGATGGTTATCTACAGAAGCAGTCGCTAGATAAGACGGTACAATCACCACTGGTTGAGCTGTTCCAAGGCACGTGCGAAGCCGCCTGTCCGGTTTCAGTTAAAGGATCCGTTTTTGCATGCCTTCGCTCTCACATCAGCAATTCCCAGCTATGAATCACCACTCGCCTGGGCGTGTTTTCTGCTAGGCAGATCGTCTATGAGCATGCATGCAGAAATGACTGCTGCCACATATTGTTAGACCAATCACAAATATTCAGAGTAACTTGGCGTGCACACACAGAGAGACATTCCGCCTTTTCTTTGAAGTCACACACATACGGAGAAGCAGGGATGAACGTGATTATCCACCGTTAATCAGAATCAGAATCATTTCTGGTGATTGTGAAATTGATTGTCGATTAAACACATCATTTGTGGCAAAATTGAGTGCTCTATTTGTCTGCAACCAACAGAGGCGTTGTTGATTGTCCATTAGTTTGTGGTCTAAACCAGTGGTCCCCAACCACCGGGCCGCGGCCCGGTACCGGTCCGTGGACCGATTGGTACCAGTCCGCGGCCGCACAAGAAATTTAAAAAAATAAATAAAATAAAAACTTTTTTTTTTTTTTTTTTTTTAAATTAAATCAACATAAAAAACACAATATATACATTATATATCAATATAAATCAATACAGTCTGCAGGGATACAGTCCGTAAGCACACATGATTGTATTTCTTATAACAAAAAATAACAAAAAAAACAACTTTTTTTTTTTTTTACTACCCCCCCGGTCCGTGGGACAAATTTTCAAGCCTTGACCGGTCCGCAAATACAAAAAGGTTGGGGACCACTGGTCTAAACCATTCATTCTCAAACTTTGAAACTTTGTACATTCAAAATTATTTTTGCTTTGCTGTTTTTGCTTAATGTAGGTAGTTATGTTGTATACATACACATATATGTATGTATGTGTTTGTATGTGTATACATGTGTATATATATGTACAGTATACACATATATAGATATATACAATACATATATTTATATTTCACATACAGACATGTGTATATGTATATGTATATACATATATATATACCTCAGGTCAGGAAGAAACACAAGAGGCTATATCATCCCTACAAGCCTGTTTCACACGATAATATCACGGTTTTAAGGCCACAGTAGGATGTTAAAAAAAGATTGCTAAAAATGCCATCGAGTGTAAAATGAAATGTCAGTATTGTTTAGGATTAACACAATTAATGTAATGGAACACAAATATAATGTTAAAATGTTCTAGTCATTGTTATTACTACAAAAAAGTATTTGTAAGTGCAAACCATTTTTCAGGAACATCTACTGTTTCAAGCAAATATTTTAAAAAAGACCTATAGTTGCTGTCTTTAAAGTAACAATGTAAACATCCAGTGTAACAAGTGTAAAACAATAATGTTCACTTTAGTGTCTTCCAACATTTACATATCAGTCTGCAAAATGTTGTTTCTCAGAAATGTAGAATAAAAATATAACGTTTTAAGATGTAAATACCTCACAAACTGACATTTGGCTCTGCTGGCTTCAAATATCTTTTCAGTATGACGGTTTATGAGGTGGCGACTTGTCCAGCCCTGCTTTTCACCTGAGTGCAACTAGAATAGGCTCCAAATGTATCAAGTAGCTTTTTAGTTTACGCGTATTTCCCGCGTTGACATTTTTTTTGTCATTGTAAGCAACTAGGATATTTGTAACACTGGCTGGTTTATACCAACATCACAGGTGGGCAGTATACAGAGGTGTAGAATACACTTTAAAAATTGAGATCTTCACAGACATTTTACACATGCTGAACTTTGGACACAGCATGTTTGCTTAAGCTTAGAACTTTCAATGCTGCCTGTAAATATTTTGTCATCAGACAGGCCATTTGTAATAATATGACCCAGATATTTACTTTCACTCAACACACTAAGTTCAGAGCCAGATAGATAGATATAAGTCAGGGAAGGCTGACTCTCTGTCTTCTCTCCTCGCTATCATGATTTTTATTTTTTGGCAACGTAAATGATGTTAAAATCAGAACCATACCATGTGCATTTTTTCAGAAGCTGTTAAAGTCCAGCACTATATGGGCTAGAAATGACCAAATAATAGGCGTACATAAAGTAATTGATTACTTAGTAACCAATCCTACAACCTGTATTGGATGTGTTTAAAATAAAAAAATAAAAATAATTCATATGGATATTAAAAAGGAACTAGAAAATTCCCATGGAAATTTTGATGGGCCTGCTATCTGTGCCCTGGACCTCTGGCCGGGGGTCGCCGGAAGCCGCCATACTTTTAAGATGATGCCGAGTGTTTGAACCCATAAGTTTTAGGTGTAACCATACAAAATGAGCTACAAAGCTAGCCTAAAATGTTAGCATGCTTATATTAAAATGTTAACTTTTAGCATGTGTGCTAACGATAGCATACTAGCAGTTAGCACGTTTCACATACCAAGTTATATGACTCTAAGGTTGCGAAAGTAGAGAAAAAAGGTCAAAATTATCGAGAAAAAGTTAGCACTTAAATGTTATCTTGCTAGTATGCAAACGTTATGCATGCTAACAGTTAATAAGTGTCACATACCAAGTTATATGGCTAATTAGCTAAAACTGTTAGCATGTTAATGTTGGCATGCTAGTATGCTAACATTAACATGCTAACAGTTAGCATGTGTCACATTCCAAGTTATATAGGGGGAAAAGGATAAAACTAGCGCAAAAAGTTAGCACGTTGACATTAGCATGCTAACAGTTACAAACTGTCACATACCACGGTATATGACTCTGGTAAATGGTTAGCATGCTAACGTTAACATGCTATCAGTTAGCATGTTTCACATACCAAGTTATATGACTCTAAGGCAGGGGTGGGCAATTAGTTTTTACCGGGGGCCGCATGAGCAACCCGAGCACTGCTGGAGGGCCACATCGACAATATTTCAATTAAATTTTGCTCAATATTATTTTTGATATACTGTAAGATAAATAATAATAATAATAATAATAACTTTATACAAAAGCAGATTGCTTTTGATGGTTTTATTTTTAACACTGTCTTACACAACACTTCCTGATGTATAATACAATGCAAAAATGTCCATTTCTGCACAGGGTTAATTTCTGTCACTTTATCCTGCATCCTCTTTAAAAGTCCAACATTTTTCCCCGTCAGATTTGGACAACCATCTGTTGTCACACCTGCCAGCTTGTCCCATTTCAGTCCTAACATGTCCAAACACATACCACGGTATAAGACTCTGGTAAATGGTTTGCATGCTAACGTTAACATGCTATCAGTTAACATGTTTCACATACCAAGTTATATGACTAAGATGTATGGCTGCAGAATTAGACAAAAGTGTAAAATTAGCTAAAAAAAAAAAAAGAGGAGGAAGGACCTCGGCATGTAAATGAGACCGTCCACAAAACGGCGCACCCTGAAGAGACGGTCAGAAAGCGGCTTGAAGATGGTCTGTAAAAGATAATTTATGCAAATTTTTGAACAAAGAACCACCATTACATGTTATGTAGAGACCACAAGGAAATGTTTTTACAATGTAGGAAAAAGTCATAATATGACACTTTTAAGATGTAATTGTCTACAACGGTAGAAACATACTTTTGAGTTTTCCATCGTTGGACAACGACTGTCCCCTGGAGGGCCGCCAAAAAATGTGTTTTTCTCAGCTGCGGTCTGTTTGGGCTGCAATGCCACCACTTGTGACATGACAATATCAGACAAACAGAAGAAATAAAGTCGTAGTGAAGTTTCTTAAGCGCAAAAGTGATACCTTAAAGGCCTACTGAAATGATTTTTTTTTATTTAAACGGGAATAGCAGATCCATTCTATGTGTCATACTTGATCATTTCGCGATATTGCCATATTTTTGCTGAAAGGATTTAGTAGAGAAAATCGACGATAAAGTTCGCAACTTCTGCTCGCTGATAAAAAAAAGCCTTGCCTGTACCGGAAGTAGCGTGACGTCACAGGAGCTAGGATTCCTCACAATTCCCCATTGTTTACAATGGAGCGAGAGAGATTCGGACCGAGAAAGTGATGATTACCCCATTAATTTGAGCGAGGATGAAAGATTCGTAGATGAGGAACGTTACAGTGAATGACTTGAGAGGCAGCGATGGACGTATCTTTTTTCGCTCTGACCGTAACTTAGGTACAAGCTGGCTCATTGGATTCCTCACTCTCCTTTTTCTATTGTAGATCACAGATTTCTTTTTTAAACCACCTCGGATGCTATATCCTCTTGAAAATGAGAGTCGAGAACGCGAAATGGACATTCAGTGCCTTTTATCTCCACGACAATACATCGGCGAAATGCTTTAGCTACGAGCTAACGTGATAGCATCTTGCTTTAACTGCATATAGAAACAAAAGAAATAAACCCCTGACTGGAAGTATAGATAGAAAATCAACAATACTATTAAACCGTGGACATGTAAATACACGGTTAATGCTTTCCAGGCTGGCGAAGGTTAACAATGCTGTGCTAACGACGCCATTGAAGCTAACTTAGCAACCGGACTGCACAGAGCTATGCTAAAAACATTAGCTCTCCACCTACGCCAGTCAGCCCTCATTTGCTCATCAACACCCGTGCTCACCTGCGTTCCAGCGATCGGCAGAAGGACGAAGGACTTCACCCGATGCGTTTGGCGGCCCGGAGACGTAGGAAGTCAAGGTGAAGTCGGCGGCTAGCGCGGCTAGCGCGGCTAGCGCGGCTAGCGCTCCAACAAAGTCCTCCTGGTTGTGTTGCTGTAGTCCGCTGCTAATACACTGATCCCACCTACAACTGTCTTCTTTGCAGCCTTCATTGTTCATTAAAAAAATTGCAAAAGATGTCCAGAATACTGTGGAATTATGAAATGAAAACAGAGCTTTTTGTATAGGATTCTACGGGGTACCATAACTTCCGTTACTCGGACTTCGTCACGCGCATACGTCATCATACCGCGATGTTTCAGCCGGATATTTCCCGGGAATTTTAAAATGTCACTTTATAAGTTAACCCGGCCGTATTGGCATGTGTTGCAATGTTAAGATTTCATCATTGATATATAAACTATCAGACTGCGTGGTCGGTAGTAGTGGCTTTCAGTAGGCCTTTAAGTGGTAAAGCTGTATTTTTATTTGCCCTTAAATTGTATTGACAGTTTAGGAAACATATATTATTATATTCGTTATTAATTCAGTTAGACAGTATTTATTTTACGCTGCATCGTCAGATGTAAATTTATTTTTCATCAGTTTTAATGAGTCCCTTCATTTGCAGCATATTTGATGAGTAGTTAGTTTTGTAAACACCCTGACCTAAGCCTTGATAATAATCTTTGTGATTAACACATGCTTTCATATCATTCAACAAGGTTTGTCCTGTTAAACTGTAAGTAGGTTAGATATGATTAAAATCAAGAGTAAGACTACTAATTCAGTGTTGATATGACATTGGCATGGAAACAGGAGATCGGAACAATTAAGTCAATGTTGAAACACACCCATGACACCGTTGTATGTATACAAGATGCTGACAATTTCCATGCGGTTTTTACAATGTCCCCACACTTTTTTCATCAATATTTGTATGTATATGTAATTAACACCTTCACGCAACACCCCTTTAGTGTGAAACTTGATTTTTTATATACAGTCGCGATCAAAAGTTTACATACACTTGTAAAGAACATAATGTAACCTACTCAGTGGTTAGAGTGTCCGCCCTGAGATCGGCAGTTTGTGAGTTCAAACCCTGGCCGAGTCATACCAAAGACTATAAAAATGGGACCCATTACCTCCCTGCTTGGCACTCCGCATCAAGGGTTGGAATTGGGGGTTAAATCACCAAAAACCACCATTAAGTGTTATGTAGAGACCACAAGGAAATGTTTTTACAATGTAGGAAAAAGTCATAATATGACCCCTTTAAGATTTAATTGTCTACAATGGTAGAAACATACTTTTGAGTTTTCCATCGTTGGACCACGACCGTCCCCTGGACGCATCAAGGGTTGGAATTCGGGGTTAAATCACCAAAAATTATTCCCGGGCGCGGCCACCGCTGCTGCCCGCTGCTCCCATCAAGGATGATGGGTCAAATGCAGAGAATAATTTTGCCACACCTAGTGTGTGTGTGACAATCATTGGTACTTTAACTTAACTTAATATCATGGCTGTCTTGAGTTTCCAATACTTTCTACAACTCTTATTTTTTTGGGATAGAGTGATTGGAGCACATACTTGTTGGTCACAAAAACATTCATGAAGTTTGGTTCTTTTATGAATTTATTATGGAAATGTCAGAAAATCAACAAATTTAGTTTAACTGCACCAATTTTGTCAAGAGGAGTGGTCAAAAACTCAACCATAAGCTTGCCAGAAGCTTGTGGATGGCTACCAAAAGCACCTTATTGCAGTAAAACTTGCCAAGGGACATGTAACCAAATATTAACATTGCTGTATGTATACTTTTGACCCAGCAGATTTGGTCGCATTTTCAGTAGACCCGTAATAAATTCATAAAAGAACCAAACTTCATGAATGTTTTTTGTGACCAACAAGTATGTGCTCCAATCACTCTATCACAAAAAAATAAGAGTTGTAGAAATTATTGGAAACTCAAGACAGCCATGACATTATGTTTTTTACAACCTTGTAACCTTTTGATCGTGACTGTATAGTGGAAAATGCCATTGTATCTTTAGACAATGTGTGTGCGCGTGTTCTTGTTTTGTGTGTTTGTGTTCAATTAGGCCGGCTGTAGCAAGCTTTCTAATTTCCTGTCTTCCGTTACTGCACAGTCAGCCCATAGCATCTTCTTTGCCATCCTCTGCCCTGGAGGCTCCACACATATATACACACAGGGCCCTGCCGGATTAGTCAGCTGGGCAAGTGTCCATTATGTGCCCGCACACACACACACACACACACACCCAAAGTCTAATATTCATATCCTCCCCCACCGCATTTATCCAGACAGTACAAGTGAGACGTCTCATTAGCTTTTCAGACTATGCTAATCAAGAAAAGCTAAAAACAATGGCTCCCAAGTGAAGGCCCTCCAAACCAAACAGGTTGAGGCACTTTGCACAACACAAACGTGTGTTGTCCCTAAAATGTCAGCAGCCATTTGCTGTGTGTGTGTGTGTGTGTGTGTCTGACTCATGGCTTTTGCCTTGAGAGCAGATAACTCTCAATTGACACACACACACACACACACAAACACACACAAAACACACCACACACGCAGAGAGGCAGGTATCAAAGGGAGTTTGCTTTGAGGCGTTTAAATGAAAGGCTAAAGGCAGAAATGACAATGTTTTCTGGCAAGGCTGTACATCTGTGTCTGGCTGAGAGGCAGAGCTTGAGAAATAAAGTCAGTATTATGATCTGAACAGCAGATATGAGCTCCCCTAACTGCCTCCATCTGTCCTCACACAGCCCGCGTTTGAAGTCTCTCTTGGATCTGCGTTCTAGTCAATAGTCTTGTTCATTTTTGTGCGCCACCTAAATCACTGCTCGGTGCTTTGTCTTGCTCCTCTGAAACTAATCATCATTATGACTGTTATTTTTTTAATCCTCGCTCCCTTAGTACTCTTCTTTCTCTCTCTCTTTGTACCATCACTTCGGCTTTCATGCTACAGCCATCATGTGGCAGAAAGCGTGTTGGCGGTAAAGACAAATATTTACATTAGACTGTGGCTGGCCATTTTGTAGGAAGAGCAGCCAAGGTTAGCGTAGGTTAGTGTGCTCCATTTTCAACCCTCTGCTCCGTGGGAGGTAGTGTACTATGGTCAACTTTTTCTGTTTTCTTATTATTTCGGACATATTTCCGTATCTGAAAAAATAAATAACGGTCATGTTCCTCTTCAAGAAATTTAGGAATACATTTAACAGTGAAAATTCTCAATAGATAAATTCTGAATCTTTTGGAGAGGTTGTATGTATATACTGTATATATATATATATATATATATATATATATATATATATATATATATATATATATATATATATATATATATATATATATATATATATATATACAGAGTATAGGGGCGGCATGGCGTAGTGGGTAGAGCGCCCGTGTCAGAAACCTGAGGGTTGCAGGTTCGCTCCCCGCCTCTTACCATGCCGTTGTGTCCTTGGGCAGGACACTTCACCCTTGCCCCCGGTGCCACTCACACCGGGGAATGAATGTTGAATGAACGATGATAGGTGGTGGTCGGAGGGGCCGTAGGCGCAAATTGGCAGCCACGCTTCCGTCAGTCTTCCCCAGGGCAGCTGTGGCTACGAAAGTAGCTTACCACCACCAGGTGTGAATGAATAATGGGTTTTTAACATGTAAAGCGACTTTGAGTACTTAGAAAAGCGCTATATAAATCCCAGGTATTATTAATAAATATATATATATATATATATATATACAACCTCTCCAAAAGAATCAGAATATTATGTGTGTGTATATATATATATATATATATATATATATATATATATATATATATATATATATATATATATATATATATATATATATATATATATATATATATATATATATATATATATATAAAGGTTTCTCATAGTCATTCACATCGACGTCCCTTGTGTGGGCTCTGTGCCGAGGATGTCGTTGTGGCTTGTGCAGCCCTTTGAGACTTTTGTGATTTAGGGCTACATAAATAAACATTGATTGATTGATATATATATATATATATATATATATATATATATATATATATATATATATATATATATATATATATATATATATATTAGGGATGCTGGGGGTGCTGGAGCCTATCTCCGCTGCATTCGGGTGGAAGACGGTGTACACTCTGGACAAGTCGCCACTACACCGCAGGGCCAACACAGATAGACAGACAACATTCACACACTAGGGCCAATTTAGTGTTGCCAATCAACCTATCCCCAGGTGCATGTTTTTGGCGGTGGGAGGAAGCCGGAGTACCCGGAGGGAACCCATGCAGTCACATGAGAACATGCAAACTCCACACAGAAAGATCCCGAACCCAGGTTGAACTCAGGACTACTCAGGACCTTCGTATTGTGAGGCACATGCACTAACCCCTGGTCCACCGTGCTGATACCGATAATTTTGAAACCGATACTGATAATTTCCGATATTACATTTTAAAGCATTTATCGGCCGATAATATCGGCAGTCCGATATTATCGGACATCCCTAGTTTGAAGTCATATCGAACGATTGCGTCAGGTATTTGATGAGAATGTCCTTATATTGTCAATATAGGTTATTGAGTTTCGTTTTTAACATTTTCTGCTGGTGGTGTCTGTCATGTATTGGTTACTCGGGTCACAGGACAATACCGGAACCATTGTAAGGGGAACTTAAGAGCGGGGGATACAGGATATGATGACATGTGTTGGAAACCTGGAAGTGGCAAAAGTAAGAGCGGGAATAAAATCCAGAAAAAGACAGAGTTTTCTTTTGGTGTATTATTAAGCTTAGATTGCTAATAAGTGAGAAGTTTGGCACACAACAATGGCGACAAGGATGGGATAGTGTGCCCCTGGATTTTTTCAATGAAAAAAATGTGCCTTGGCTCAAAAACGGTTGAAAAACACTGCCATAGAGCAACAAGAGCAAATTTGTCCACTTTGAAACCCTCATCATACAGTCTTTATGCTTTGCTAGGCTGACAGATGGGCCTGTTGTGTTCAAAGCACAAGGTGGCGATTTCATATCTAAACATGTCAAGCCAAAGGGATGCACAGGGAGAGGCGCCCCTGTGTAGACATGGGCCAAGGGTTCTGCCAGGACCGCCACCACAGCTGGGACTCGACACACACACACATACACACCATTTTCTCCCTTTGCCAGGCGGGGAAGCAAGCAGACTGCGCAGTTACCCTTCACAAATATTGTAATCAGCGTTTGTTTAGTGTTTATTAAACGTGCTGAAGACGAGAACGCTTGAGGGCTAGGCTGTCCTTCCTTTGTCGTCCCAGTGGCCGAGTGCACGCTGTGAAGCCCATACAGGGAGGCTGGAATCCGCCTTTCTGCTGCTGTCTCTCTCTGACAGCCTGATTTGGAGGTGCTTTCTTTTACCTCTGACACTCAGTCTCAGCCTGACTCCGTTTACTGCAGGGTTGGGAGAAGAAAAGTGATGCTTATCCTGAAAGCCTGTTATTTGTGTGTGCCTGTGCATACTCACTGCAGCCTCTCTCTAGCCCCAACTCCTTTTGTCAGTCATGGAGATGTTGAAGATTGCATAAGCGCAGCAGATGCACACTGCCTCGCCAGTTTATGTTCAGGGTAAAATACAGTTTCTGAGCATGTGGGTGTGTGTGTATAGTCCAGATGGAAGTGCTTATGATGTGTTGGCACATCTCTCCGCCTCACAAAAAGAGGCAGAAAAAAGGGGGGGAGAGCAAGACCTGCAAAAATGAAGACAAGCAAAGAAAGAAGTGTAAATCCCTTCCAGTCAGCTCTATCATCTTTGTGTTACAATTGTGTGTTGTTTTGCGAGTACATGTGTGATCCTCCCAGCCAGCTCTCTTCCTGCCCACCACCCCCGCCCCTTCATAATCTTATCATGTCGGAGTAGGAGATTAGTCCTCCCAGATCTCATCTCTGCCTCCAAATGCCACAGTCAGCCTTTTGTTCTTCAGCCGTACTCGCTCTCCCCGTGTGGCCGAGGAGTAGAACACATTTTAGTGTGCACAATTGTCCTTGGTGCCATTTTGAGTCTCTGCCTGTCAATGTCACACAGCTACCCAGCAGAGATGGACACTACACTCCAGCCCTCGGCATGCTGGCTAACTGAGCTGTTAGATCAGCAGCCCGCTAGCCAAGCTTAGCCGCTCGACATTCCTCGCTAACACCAAGCGGCTGCCGTAGCCCCCCCCCCCCTCCCCCGTCCCCCGCTCCCTTCGCCTTTGTCCATGTGTCGGGGATCTGTCTTTCCTTCCTTACTTCTTGCCGCCGCCTCCTGAAGGAAGTCATAGATCCCGCTTCCTGATGTCACCAGTACAAGGAGAGAGGGGTTGGCGGGGGTCACTAACAAGAGTTAGCATAGGAAGGGGAGACTGTTTGAAAAGCAGGGCAAATAAACAGAGGTTTCCTGTTAATGAGGTGCACTGGGGGCCTGGTGTGTGGGAGCGGGAGGGTCTGGTTTTGTTTAAAAGCAAAACTCTAATGTTACAGTTTGCAGAAGAAAAAGGAGGACAAGGAGTAGGGGGGGGGCATTGGGTGTGCAGGTTACAGGTTGTCACAGTGTTCCTTGAGTTGTAGTAGCAAGGCTGCAAGGCAATAACTTGAATGTACAGGAAAAGGCCTCAGCACTTGCTCTGCATTGAAAAGCACTGTATTGATTTCAGCCTTTTTTTCCCCCCCACACTAAAGATTTACTCCCTTAAATAACACAAGTGTGATTGTTTCCAATGTCCTCTCTCTTCATTGTGATGTGCTGGTACACAGGGGCCCCAGCTGCAGAGGTGACTGCACATGCAGCCACACAAAGAGAACCGCTCAACCATGAAGGATCCAAAGGGCCAGGCGCCCTGAAGCTAGCGAGAGGGAGAATTAACCAACTCGCATAATGCCTCGCCTTGTCTCGGCTGTTTTCTCAGCCCCGTTTCTTTATTAATACAGATAAACTCTGTATTTGTTTTGGGAGTGGATATTTCCAAAGTATTTCTAGTATAACTGTTGAGTGCCCACACACACCCCCCGGTTTCTCTCCTCCTTACAATCTGTGTTTTTGAGTGTGGCCAAGAATGCCACAGACTAAGCTGAGCTAGTGAAGGGAGGGGAGGCGCCATTGTGTTCGGCCCCAAAGCATGACTCTCAGATTTATATCTCCACACTCAATGAAGGGCTAGCCTTGTACCCTTGAGGCTTTCAGTAAAGCAGGGCAGTTGTATTTATAAGTCTTCCCAAATGAGAATGTCTCGCCCCTCCTGTTTTAATCCAAACTCCTCCCCTCTCTTCACTTCACTTTTCTACCTCTAACAGCATAGTAGGCAGGACAGGGCCGTGTTGAGCCTCTGGCAGAACACAAAGATGGCTGACATTGTGGCACCTTAGTGCAGGGATATTCAACTTAACTGTTTTATGGCCCACATTTCCAGAAAGTTTTAAGACCTGGGCCAGACTGCTCCCTTCACTGTTAGTCTTATTTTGTATATTTAGGAATCCAGCGTCCTCTACAGTAGACATTTGATTGTGGTCTATTTTTTCTCTCTGCTTTTTTAGAAACATTCTGTAAAAAAGCTTTTCAAATTTCATCTCGAAAGCCATGTCCACAGGAACACAGATACTTAAAAAACGCATACTTATCTCTGCGTTTAGGCCTCTTGTCCACAGGCAGACGCATACTTTTGTCTTTAAAAACGCAGACTTTTGCAAACGCTGGCCAAAGTGTAGAGATCCAAAACTCTCTGCTTAGCATATGCGTGTACACGGCACAAACGGAGACCTGTGATGACGTCACGGTTGTGCGCTGTCATCTCCAAGGTCAACAACACTGCCTTGTTGCCTTTAAAGATACTATAAGAGGACTTAATGTATGTTTGAACGTAAACATGCTGCTCTTTTCACTCAACATGAATAAAAAAGACATCAAAATGGGCTTCGCGACACTCCCGCCGGCGCTAATGACAGTCTGCTGTTTTGGATATGATCGGTGTGGAACCTCCACCTGATGGGACAACTTTGACAAGCAAGACTTTTTGCTCTGTGTCATAAGAAAGGTGCAACATTATCTTATGTTTTTAGTACTTGTTTAACGACAAATCATGAAGTTAACTTACATGTCTTGCTTCCATTCTTGTGCACGTGCGTAAAAAGTGACCAATCAACTAAAGAAAACAATGTAGCGTCCTCCTTGTAGTGTGTACTGTTGTTAAAGACAATATACACTTCATTACACATGTACCATATCACTATATCCATGATTAAATGCTTTATAATTCCCTTAAACATGCAACATGGCTTTCTTGGCTCGTTAGTGCTTGCTGATTTTAGAAATAATGTACACTTCACTGCACATGTAATACATCACCGTGTTGCTGAACATGTTATAATTCTATGAGTGTTGGGTTTTAGCAGCACAATTCGCTCTTTAATACTGTTCCCAGGGCTCTTTGTACGTGCAGGCGGGTTTGAAAGCTAATGTACATGTCATTGTACATCTAAAGTCGATCAGAATAAACATAATAATGCCACCAAGTCAGATATTGCTGCTTTTTTTCAGGCTTTTGATTGGACATAATGTGCATGACAGCAGGTGTATGTGTTTGTGTGTAGACATTGACAGTTTTGAAACTACACTTGTGTGGATGGAGATTGTTTTAACCCCAAATATGTGTTTTTGAAACTCTCCGTGTTCGTGTGGACATGGCCTAAGACAGCACTCTAGTGTTTTAGGATTCTGCTGCAAAAATGCGAGTCTCTCACATGTTTTTTTAACTAAACGGGTGGGCCACCAGTTGAATAGCCCAAATGATGAAGAAGAGAGGACCTAAAATGGAACTTTGAGGAACACCACAGGTATATCTAAAGAAGTTGAAGAAATGACTACTGACTGCCTCCGAAGCAACACTTAAGTGACATAAATCACCTTACAAAAAAATGTGTAACTGCCAAAAAAGAGAGGTTTTAAAGGGGTACCTTGAGGAAACGCCTCCATTATGTAAATCACAAGTTTGGACCTCAGTTTTCTTTGTTTGCTAGCAAGGGTAAAACATCAATGCAGGGATCTGCCATCGTCCAAGTTCCTCTATACAAAAGGAGCACTCTTGTGTTTGAGGAATTTGCTGCAAAAATATTTGTCTCCAAGGTTTGGAGCTAAACTCGTCGTGACCGGTATGGCATCAGATTTGGCCCCCAGGCCATAGATTAAGAGCTATGTCTTAGTGGTTCCCTTATTGTGTCTGGTTTTCATGATAGATGTGATGAAAGTCAGTACAATACAAGCAATATTTTTTATCCAGACTTTTAGCGGTTTTGCAGCCCATCATTTACTCACCATGTTTTTATTGCACCACATTTTTTGTTAAATTGTCATAATTGAAAGCTATGCGTCTCTCCCACATCCACTCCATATGTTGCACTCTCAGTTTTCCTCCCACTTTTGCCCAAGAGGGCTTAACACCACTGTGAGCCTTCCAAACAGCAATATGCTCTGGAGAGCAGCAGCTATTTTGGACGCTTAATGGCCGGCCTCACGTTTATGCTTCTGCCATGCACTTTAATGTTCTTAAACACATTTTCCAGCATGAAATGAAAATGTTAAAGACAGCATTTATTGTCCTCTATAAGTATTAATTATATGCTGTATAAGCACTAGATAACTGTTTGTTTGGCGGTAGCAGTCCGATGCTTATTAAGTGGATAGACACGGGGGAGATTGGGAGGGGGGAAGTGACGTCACTGCACAAATCTCTTCACACTGCTGAGGTTCTGTCTCAGTCCATTAGTGTGTCTCTCTGTCCAGTCCAAGTGTGTGTGTGTGTGTGCTTTCTGATGTGTGAACACCGAGGAGTCAATGCAGCTGACTGACTACATACCAGCTGCTGTTTAACATGTCCAGGCTCACTTCCTCCTCCGTGCTCAAGGTTGAAGGCACAAGGGGAAGAAAATCGAGTGTAGGGCCGGAATGAGAACGATTAAGGGAAAAAAAGGGAGGGCAGTGGTTTAGAGGAGAATTTGAAAACCAGAGGTGGGCTTGCAGGGGTTGCTTGGCTCAACCCCCTCCCCTGTGACATAACAGAACAATGTACTGAAAATATCTGACCTCATGTTCCTGAGCACACGATATAGACCAGAGAGCAAGTAGCAGAAACTGACTTTTTTTTTTCCATTCAGTCATTTTCTGTTTGTCTGGTTTGTGTCACGCACAGTTTGATAAGATAGCGTCACAGTCCGGCCGTCTTCAAATGTTCTGCCAAACTACCCTGATGCTAAGTTGGTTTTATATGAAGCCACAATATGTATGTAAATACACATGCAATCAAAATACTATTTACTGTTTTGCACTTTTGATCTGTATCATTTCTAGCATCACTTTCAAGCAATCTTCCTCTCACCTCCCTCTTTGTCTTTCACATGTATCTCTTCTCACCGCTGTGCTTCCACCTGCTGGCTATTTTAGGAATTACAAGCCTCCTGTGTGTTGAACCTTATTCTAAAACCAGCAGATGGCAGCATACTGAGCATAGAAAAAATTATGCAGAGTGGCTTTCCATCTGTGTAACTGTAAAGTCTAACTCCACACTTATTTTGAGTCACCCAAGGAATAGATTGATTTATTGTGGGCAAAATGAACCCGCTTTGTCTGGGACAATACATATTAATGGAGAAAGAATACAAATTGTCAGCCAATATAAATATATTGGGTTAATAATAGAATTGAGCTTTCCTTTAAAGCCCATAATGGCAAATTGTGTAAAATAATCAAGTTTGATCTCGCTATTTTACATGCAATTCGAAATGAAATGTCAACTGAAGCTGCAGAATTGTATTTGCATTCGATAATTTTATCCACTTTAACTATTGCCTTACCAGCTAGCCTCAGGCTGGTCAGAGTTAAAAAAACAAAACATTGGAAATTGTGTACAAACAAGCAATTAAGGCTACGGATAAAAAACCGAGGCACTATCATCACTATGCCATTCTAAAAATTAAAAATACAATGTTTTAAACTGGGACAGTCTTCACACATTTGCAGACTTAAAAGTGACCTATGAAGTATTGCATGAATTGTCTCCAGATCCTCTGGCAGAGTTCATTAGCCAAAGAAACAGCCGTGAGCGTGTCACTCGAGGCTCTGTCAGAGGTGACTTGTTATATTCCTCTGCCCAGGAGCACTTTCAGTTAGTCGGCCTGGTCAGTAAGGAGTGCAAATGTGTGGAACTCAGTACCCGAGGAGGTTGAAATGGTCACAACTTACAAGGCCTTCACAAAAAAAAATGAAAATGTGGCTTATCAACGCTTACAGCTGCCAGCACTAAAAGATGAGCCTGCTTTGATGCTAAGATAAATGTTATGTTGTGATGTTGTATTTTATCATACTCTATATGCATTGTGTGTTTTTTTTCTTTTTCTCTCTCTTTCTTTACTTTTTCTTTTAAATTGTAATTTTACTGCCTTTTTTTACATCATGGCCGGGGGACTACAGATGAAAACTAGCCTTCTGGCTAATTCTGGCTTTTTTAACCATTTGTAGTCATGTGTTTTATGAAATTGCATTGTCCCCTTTGAAATAAACTAATCTAATCTAATCTAATACCTTTCCTCACCCACCTCTTTGCTGTATTATTGCGGTAAATGTTCTTCAATCCCTTTTTAATTGATTTAGTCTCCCTGTATGCCGTGTTGGCATCATCTGTAAGATTTAGAATAAATGTGCAGCATCAGTGTTAACTGGGGGCATGTTTGTGACGTCACCTTCAAACAAAATGTGTCCTGGTGTGTCTTACCCATTCTGGGTGTCTCCTGTGTTGCAGAGTAAACGGGACCATCTGCTAATGAATGTCAAATGGTACTACCGCCAGTCTGAAGTGCCCGACTCGGTCTACCAGCACCTGGTGCAGGATCGTCACAATGAGAACGGTAAGACTGCACAATGTAAGACAAGTATCCCTCCCTTACACAAACTCACACACAAACACATACACCCGAATGCTCTCCAGTTGTGTGGGTTATACAGCAACGGGCTGTGGGTTGCATTTCAAACATAAACCTAGTGTCCCAGGCAGTAGGATCCAATTTAGTGGTGGTGCACTGTTCCCCTGGTAACGAGACTCCTTCAGGGCTGGCTGCAGTGCTGTCAAGTGTTAATAACCTGCAGTGCCATGTGCCCCTTGAGCATACACACACTCAACAACACCAGGGGCTCTCATAACACATAAACATGTCCAGCAATACAACATCTTCAACAAAAAACTAACGTCCTAGGTCTGAGGCCATGTTCACACTAACACACTGATTTGCATAAACATTTATTTAAAAGTAATTTATACTGTTTCAGTGTTGACATTTTATTATTTATCTTCAAATATTTCTCTTTTTAACATCACTGTATCTGCACAAATTACTTTTTGGCATATCCTTCCTTGGTGTATGTGGGTAACTTTTTTTTTTAGCTTTAGAGAAGGGATGTGTTGATATTGTTTCAATTATTTTTGGTCTATGATATTTAACCCCCCGCGACCCCAAAAAGGGACAAGCGGTAGAAAATGAATGGATGGATGGATGGATGGAGTTAAACATATGAACAGTCCATCAATTTTAATGGTGTTTCCATTAGTCCTGGGCAATATGGTCTAAAAATAAAATCTCAGATTTTTTTTTTTTTTTACAAAATATTTCCTTTTTTCCCCCCCTACTTTTTAAAGAAACCATTGAATACAAATGACAGAGATAATTCAAAACATGTGTTTCTTTTATTCGATCAAAAAGTAGTAGTTTGAAATTACATTGCATACACTGCATCGTGTTCTTGGTAAATTCTATTTTGAATAATGTTGTTCTTTTTAGAATGAATATACATGTGTATTTTTTATGGAATAATAAAAAAATAAAATAAAAATTAAGAGCTTCCTTTGGGAAGCAATACTTTTGCCTTGAATAAAATACTTCTGTTAACAAAAATGTAACATTGCACATTTCATGCAAATAAATAATAATCTCCAACATTGAGATTAATGTGAAAATGTAAAACTTCTGTCTTGAATTGAATACTTCTGTGAGTGGAAATGTAGTATTATACATTGTATGCAAATAAATAATCAAGTAAAACATTGATAAGACTGTATAAAATAGTTTCATCAACTGAATAAAGGCAGGCTTTTTCATTCACACATCTTAACAGTGTGCAGAGCGCCTGCTTTAGTGATCGCTCTGTTCATTGTGCTTCTTTCTCATCATACATGGTATCATTATACATACATTTTGTAAATAGTTCCACCACAGTAAGATGCATTTTAACCGGAGTTTGTTTGTTGTTGCGGTCTTGTTCGGCTCGTAGAGTTGCATTTAGCCGCACTCGACTGGAGGTTTTGGTTTCAGATACTGAAATAAGTTTGTGCTGCTACCTTTTTTTTAACAAACTTTGCACCGTTCAGCCATTTTTTCCAAGCAGCAAAACCAAAATGCTGACAACACTTCTCTTTTCTGTGGAACAAATGTCTCGCTCTCGCTAGCGTTAGCATTAGCCATGTCTTGAATCTCCGATAAATAAGTCAAGGAATGGGCGAGTGCTACAGAAGCTCATGGGGCCAAAAAGGACAAAAAAAAATATTTTTAAATCATCTGCAACAAAAAACTAATTTGTCGATAAAAACGATGTATAGCCCAGGCCTAGTTTCCATACAGTCATGTGAAATAATTAGGACTTTGCATTGGTTCTTGATACTTACAAGTGTGACAATTTGTCAAAATGTTGCCTGTGCTATAATTTAACAAATACATCAGATGGTGGCGCTGTTATTAAATGGAATGACTTAAGATTTTGTCACACAAATCCATTATTTAATAGCCATTTATCTAATGACTAATAGTGCTGTCAAATTGTTTTGTTTTTTTCAAAAATCTGATTAATCGTGATTAATCACAGTAAATTATCTGCTTGCATAATTAAAATTAACTTGGGGGGGAAAAAACTATATTTTAACACAAATGCAGTTTTATTGTCCGAATGTCAACAAGGAACGTTTTTTGAATGTAAGTCTTCAGCTATCAATTATTTTATTAATCAAGTAATCTATCGATTAGTTTGTTCGATTAATCAAGTTATTGTATACAACTAAGTAATCGTGATTAATCACAGTAAATTATCTGCTTGCATAATTAAAATTAACTTGGGGGGAAAAAAACTATATTTTAACACAAATGCAGTTTTATTGTCCGAATGTCAACAAGGAATGTTTTTTGAATGTAAGTCTTCAGCTATCAATTATTTTATTAATCAAGTAATCTATCGATTAGTTTGTTCGATTAATCAAGTTATTGTATACAACTAAGGCTGCAACAACTAATCAATTAAATCGAATTAAAATCGATTATAAAAATAGTTGGCGATTAATTTAGTCATCGATTCGTTGGATCTATGCTATGCGCATGCGCAAAGGCAATTTTATTTATTTTTTTAAGTGTTTTTTTTTTTTAATTGTTTTTTTTTATAAACCTTTATTTATAAACTGCAACATGTACAAACAGCTGAGAAAAAATTATCAAAATAAGTATGGTGCCAGTATGCTGTTTTTTTCCCAATAAAATACTGGAAAGGAAAGACATGTAGTTTGTCTCTTTTATCCGATTATTAATCGATTAATCGAAGTAACAATCGACAGATTAATCGATTATCAAATTAATCATTAGTTGCAGCCCTAGATACAACACATTTTAAACACATTATATTTTAGGGAAAATATTCTCACTAAACAAATATTTATTTGCTTGCCATAAGATTAATTCTTTTTTTAAATAAATGCAAATAATCATCATTGAAATGTATATGTTCTAAACCAGTGATTTTCAAACAAGTGGTACGCGTGCTCCATTGAGTTGTACGCCAAAGAATCACTTAATTAAACCTAATATAGATTATTCAAATACAGTTACTGTTTAAACTTAGTGTAATGTTACAGTGGCCAAAATATTAAATATACTTGTTAAATCAAACCTCACCCTTGTTTTTAACGAATACTTAGCACTACGACAATACTGTTTTTTAATGTTAATCAAGGGTAAAGCGGTAAAAAAAAAATGGATGAATGGGCATTATAGTGGTACTTGGAGAGCAAAGTGTTTTCTCAGGTGGTACGTGGTGAAAAAAGTTTGAGAACCACTGTTCTAAACTATATTCGCATATTTCAAGTTCCGGCCACTTCATGAGGTCCAGATTTGATCAAATTGTATTAGTTAGTACACTCATTAAACGCTTAATCCAAACAATAGAATATGAATGTACGCTTTTTTCTACTCTAAATATTTGATTTTGTTGATTAGTCATTGAAGCCTTACCTGAATGTACGTCCTTTATTTGCTCAAAAACTGGTAACAGTTTTATCTAAAGTCCTGTTTGGGTTTATTTTAAAGCAAAATTGGCAGTAAGCGCAACGGTCGGAGTCTCCTCAGTCATATTTGCACTGACGTATGCATTGGCCTTATCAGTGATCGTATAACAACCCGGTAACCATCCACGGTGAAGGTAAAGGAGCATGTACGGTCCAAATTAATTGCGTTAAATCTGCATATGTACAGTACATGCCAAAAGTTTGGACGCACCTTCTCATCCAATCTGTTTTCTTTATTTTCATGACTATTTACATTGTAGATTGGCACTGAAGACATCAAAACTATGAATGAACACATGTGCAGTTATGTACCTAACAAAAAAAGGTGAAATAACTGAAAACATGTTTTATACTCTAGTTTCTTCAAAATAGCCACCCTTTGCTCTGATTACTTTTCCGCACACTCTTGGCATTCTCTCGATGAGCTTCAAGAGGTAGTCACCTGAAATGGTTTTCTCTTCACAGGTGTGCTTGAAGCTCATCGAGAGAATGCCAAGAGTGTGCAAAGCGGTAATCAGAGCAAAGGGTGGCTATTTTGAAGAAACTAGAATATAAAACATGTTTTCAGTTATTTCACCTTTTTTGTTAAGTACATAACTCCACAAGTGTTCATTCATCGTTTTGATGCCTTCATTGACAATCTACAATGTAAATAGTCATGAAAATAAAGAAAACCCATTGAATGAGGAGAAGGTGTGTCCAAACTGTACATGATTAATGCGAAAACCTTCCCTTTTTGTGATTAATCACGAGACTTAACTTGTTATTTTTGACAGCCCTAATATACACGCACACATTTTTTTCACATGACTGTATGACAGGTGTTATTGAGACTGAGAAATAATCTAAAGTATCCACCTTTTTACAAGCCACTCACCTGTTGACACATCCTGTTAGCGGCGCCCCTGACAACTGAGCTCCTCTGAGTTTGTCCAACAGAATGCAGTGCACTCTAAATATATACTGTGGCACAGCGGCTCCACGGGTCAAATGCATAAACAAACATGGTTACAGCTTAACAGGGTCAAAGGGGAAAGGTTTTAGTTCATGCCATGTGTTGTTGGAACCAAATACAGCATTTTTATGATCCGTTCACTGCAGGGTAAAAGTATCAGTGACGTGTGGTGCTCCATTGTGTGCAGTGTGTCCTTGCAGCAGGGACTCTGGATTATTAGGATTAGTAATCACAAGGCCCAACGACAGCGGCCACAGCATGCTACAACTCAGCTCATTCATCAAAGCACTGCCTCATTCTCTTTGATGCTCATGTGTCTTAACCCCTGCAAGAATCATTTAAGTAGCGGGCTGGACATAATGTCCTCACCTCTGGGGAACACACTTTATTAGTTGAATTGAATCACGGGGTCTATTATTGGCCTCCGCACTTCTTCCTGTGCTGATAGTTACAGTTGAACTATCATGTTTTTTCTCTCTCTATGCTAAGCAGATAACATCCCTATTTATTTTATTGCAGATTCTGGAAGAGAGCTGGTTATCACAGACCCAGTGGTCAGGAGTCGAGAGCTCTTCATCTCTGACTATGTGGACACTTACCATGCTGCTGCTCTCAGGTATGCACAAACACTCTCATACTCTGTGGTGTCCTCACACAACTTGTAGGACTTTGTGGCCTACTTTCCATTCTATTACAACGATCGAGATTATGCAAAGCTCACTTTGCAATATATGTTCTGTTCTTCTGTTATCGCATTGACCCGAATGTAGGATGGTATTTATTTTCCTTCAAAACATTTGTTTAAAGATTTTCAAGCTAGAGATTTACACATGCAGACCAACAGGTGGCACCAAACAACATCTCCTCATGGGGGTCAAGGCTTTTGCTTCTGTCTTAAAACATTAGTAACCTGGAGTCTTCAAACATGCATAGACTTACTGAAATTTTTGTTTTAATAATTCTGCAAATTAGCAAACAATAGAGCATGAGTTGTTTTCAGGTAATAGTGAAGTGAAGCAAAATCACCCAACAGTTTTCTTGCATCATATTTTATCTATCTAGCAAGATGTTTTGTCTGTAATTTTGTCTTAAATGTTTCCAAAAACTGAAAAAGAGGGCTCCTTTTATATATTTCAAGGACAAACAAATGTGCATCATTGTCTCTCACCGTGTGTCCATTTTTACTTGGTTATCATCATATTTTTCCTGTCTACTACCCTTCTGTGCAGTGTTACGCTAATAATGAAACTTTCAGTTAAGAATATGCAACCTTTCTTGACAAAATTGTAGTTTTCACCATTCTTAATGGGAATGTATGAGTAGGCCTGGGCCGATAACAAATTTTGCTCAACGATATATTGACCTACAAATTATTGCCAATAAATGACATCATTGTCGATATTTTGAGACCAAATTAACCACTGATGTAATGATAATACATAATAATAATGCAAGTATACCCTTTCAAATGCAATAATGCTGTATGTCTTGTATATTTTAACATTGTAATTGAAATGTAAAGTTTTAAATCTACAGTTTAAATAAAACAAATACAAATAAAATAAACTCTATTAGCAAAATTTTGCACTTGAATTAAAATCACAACGAAAAGCAATAAACTTGGTTCTGTCTCTGGTGAGGAGGGGGTGAGGGACCCTAAAACCAAAACAATAAATTAAAAAGCTAAATAAAATATTGACAAACCAAGTTGCACTTCAATATTGAACATGTAGGCAGAGGTAGAGTTGTACATTACTTAACTGACAATCAAGTTGGGACCTTTTAAAAACAAACATGCATAGTAAGAGTATAAACACCACAGTATAAGAAGATGTATTAACAGGCCATATGCCAAACAACTTTAGTGTGGCATATTCTGAGCGAGGAACACCAACATAACATGACAACATGACAAATGTCTGTCAAACGTTTACAGCGTTTTTCGAAATGTTCATTTTTCAACAGTATTAAAGGGCAGCATGTTTTGGGTTTGTAGTGATTTGAACCACACTTTCCTTGAGCACACACTATTTTGTGCTGTTTGTTTTCTTCTGACCAAACGCCTCAGTGAGTGTGGACTGTCGGGACAAAGGCTCTGCATCTTTATGTGCATGTCTTTTACCAGTTGGAATTATTCAGTCGGGTGGTTGCTTTTTAAGTGGGCATCCAAGTTTGTCATGTTTGACTTCTTTGTTAGCACCATTCTCACGCAGATTCAGCAAACTGGCTCCTTTTGATAGTCTCATCGTGTTCCCAAGGTATAAAAAGGGAACCGCAAAGTCTTGAGGGAACACTATGCAGTATGTACATTTTACACTGTTTTATCACATATTTATAAACGATTACCAACTTTGAATAGGATGTTTTGCGCATATTTTTTTTACATAAATCTGCTAATTTTAGGGGTTAGGAATGCTGAATCGAGAATATGTGAGGAGCCACTGTAAACAGCAGCTCAAACAGGAGACCGCAGCTGTGGACTTTATGCGCAGGAAGGAATGCTTTTGTTCTTCTGTCGTGTAAATTAGAAAGTGTACATCAACAAATGTCAACCATAAAATCAAATCTTAATACACAGTATCAAATCGTAATGAATCGTTCATACACTAAATCAAATCGTATCAAATTGTATCAAATCGCTTATACACTAAATCGAATGGTATCGAATCCTTCACACACTAAATAAACCGCATCGAATTGTTTCATTATATAAATGAATAGTTTTTTAATCGCATCATAACCAATGTATTCGTCCATCACAAAGAGATTTAAATCCTTAGTATCTATCTGCGTGTGCATATGTATGAACATAAATATATATATATATATATACATATATATATGTATGTATGTATGTATGTACGTACATATATATATATATATATATATATATATATATATATATATATATATATATATATATATATATATATATACACACACACAGTCATGGCAAAAAATATTGGCACCCCTGCATTGTTGTCAGATAATGCACTAATTCTCCCAGAAAATTGTTGAAATTACAAATGCTTTGGTATTCACATGTTTATTTGTTTTGTTTGTATTAGAAAAACACAAAAAAAGCCTAATCTGATATTATTTTACACAGAACTCCAAAAATGGACTGGATAAAATTATTGGCACCTTTTCAAAATTGTAAGAAATAGTTGTATTCTAAGCATGTGGTGCTCCTTTAATTTGTAATTAAACTCACCTGTAGCAAGTAACAGGTGCTGGCAATATACAGTAGAAATCCCATTTGCAGCCAGTTAAAATGGAGAAACGTTGACTAAACCTTTGTGTTGTGTGTACCACAATGAGCATGGAGGAAAGAAAGAAGAGCAAAGAACTGTCAGAAGATTTGAGAACCAAGATTGTGGAAAAGCATGGACAATCTCAAGGCTACACGTCCATCTCCAGAGATGTAAATGTTCCTGTGTCTACTGTGCGCAATGTCATCAAGAAGTTTAAAGCCCTTGGCATTGTAGCTAACCTCCCTGGACGTGGACGGAAGAGAAACATTTATGAAAGACTGCAACAAAGAATTGTTAGAATTGCGGATAAAGAACCTCGATCCAGTTCCAAACAAATTCAAGCTGACCTGCAGACGCAGGGTACAACAGTGTCAGCCCGCACTATCCATCACCATCTCAATGAAAAGGGACACTATGGTAGGAGACCCAGGAGGACCCTGCTGCTGACACAGAGACATAAAAAAGCAAGACTGGAGTTTGCAAAAACTTACCTGAGGAAGCCAAAATCCTTCTGGGAGAATGTCCTGTGGACAAATGAGACTAAAGTAGAGCTTTTTGGTAAGGCACGTCATCACACTGATTACGGAAAACAAAATGAGGCCTTCAGAGAAAAGAACACCATCCCTACAGTCAAGCATGGTGGAGGTTCACTAATGTTTTGGGGTTGCTTTGCTGCTTCTGGTACCGGATGCCTTGACTGTGTGCATGGCATCATGAAATCTGAGGAGTACCAAAGAATTTTGGGGCATAATGTAGGGCCCAGTGTCAGAAAGCTGGGTCTCCGTCAGAAGTCATGGGTCTTCCAGCAGGACAACGACCCAAAGCATACTTCAAAAAGCACACAAAAATGGCTTAAGACAAAGCGCTGGAGAGTTCTGAAGTGGCCATTAATTAGTCCAAATCTAAATCTTATAAAACATCTGTGGAGAGATCTAAAAACAGCAGTTGGGAGAAGGCACCTTTCAAATCGGAGGAACCTGAAGCATTTTGTAAAAGAAGAGCGGTCCAAAATTCCAGTAGCAAGGTGTAAGAAACTTACGAGAAGCGATTGATTTCAGTTATTTTTTCCAAAGGGTGTGCTACCAAATATTAAATTGAGGGTGCCAATAATTTTGTCCAGTCCATTTTTGGAGTTTTGTGTAAAAAAATAACAGATTTGACTTTTTTTTCTTTCTTGTTTTATGTGTATTGTTCCAATGCAAATATGTGAATACCAAAGCATTTGTAATTTCAGCAATTTGGGAGAAGTGGTGCATTATCTGACAGAAATGCAGGGGTGCCAATATTTTTGGCCATGACTGTATATATGTAGGTACGTGTATGTACATAAATAAAAAATTTAAAAAAAAATATATATATATATATATATATATATATATATATATATATATATATATATATATATATATATATATATATATATATATATATATATATATATGTATATATGTATGTATGTAGGTAGGTATGTGTACATATACCCTGTATACGCATATATGTATGTGTGTGTGTATATATATATATATATATATATATATATATATATATATATATATATATATATATATATATATATATATATATATATATATATATATATATATACGCACATATATGTCTGTATGTATATGTACGCATATATGTGTGTGTGTATATATATACACGTGTGTATATTTATCTACGTGTATTTATGTATATACTGTATATATCCACCCGCTATTAGTCTTATTTTGTATACTCTGAAGAACCAGCATCCTCTATAGTATAAATTTGACCTTGGGTGTGTTCTGCTGTTTTTAAGCACTTTCTGCAATAAAGCTAGTCAAAGATCATCTCTATGACAGCACTCCAGTGTTTTTAAGAATACTGTATGCTGCAAAAATGTGAATCTCACAAGTTATTATGAACTGAACTCGCTGGCCACCAGTTGAATAGCCGAAATGATTTAAAAAAAAAAAAAAAAAAAAAAAGAGGACCAAAAATGGAACTTTGAAAAACACCACTAGTACAGCTAAAGAAGTTGAACAAATGACTACTGACTGTGCCTGAAGTTAAAAAAAAAATCTACAGCAACACTTTAGCTACACAAATAACATTATGAAAAACAATTGAAACTGCCAAAAAGGAGAGGACTTAAAGGGGTGCCAGAGGAACGCCTCAATTATGTAAAAAGGTTTGGACAGAGTTCCAAGTTCCTCTGTACAACAGGAGCACTCTTTTGTTTTTAGGAATTTGCTGCAAAAATGTTTGTCCCACAAGTTTTGAAGTGAACCTGGGGCTCTGGTATGGAGTCAATCCCGGGCCAGATTTAGCCTCCTGGGCGCTAGTTGAATATCCCTGATCTAGAGTGTAACTCATTGATACTTTTACTTCCTACTAGTTAGCCACTTTATAAAGTACTGGTGTCTGATATGTTTGTCTGCTCTTCCACAGGGGGAAATGCAACATTTCACATTTCTCCGACATTTTTGCTGCCAGGGAATTTAAAGCCCGCATTGACTCATTTTTCTACATCCTCGGATACAACCCAGAGACCAGGTAAGCAGCTTCCTTTTTCTCCTATCAAACCTCATCTGGGTACTTACTGTATTATTAACTCAATTAAATAATGTTGATGGCGATCATGATCAATTAGACATCCATTACATATAGGCTCCAGTCACCCCCGCGACCCCGAGAGGGACAAGTGGTAGAAAATGGATGGATGGACATATTGACTTATAGAGACTGCACAGACCTCACACTCAGCAGGTTGAGGGTTCGAATGTTGGTTTTGTACCATAAGTAAGGATGTGTACAGAGTACCGTTTTTTTTAGTACCGGTTCCTAATTTGGTCGGTCCTCCTGGACCGTGACGATTCTAGACTAACGGTGCTGCTATGTGCTTTTTTTTTTTATCCAGCTGACTGTCGTAAATATGACACGCTGTATCGTTCGGTTCAGCCGCCGCTGCATACACATATCAAATCAGCTTGTAATAATTATAAATAGGAAGCAACACCAAACAAAAGTTTGTAACACCAAAATTCATCCTCAAAAATCCCTCAGTTCAAGTCGTCAGTTAAAGGGGAACTGCACTTTTTTGGGAATTTTGCTTATATCGTTCACAATCTTTATGAAAGACGTGACGGTGGATGTATTTTTTTAATGCATCCGAAATGATAAATAAATAAAGTATTTGAGCTTCCACACTGAAGCTGCTGTTTAGTTTACTTGGTGGCACTTGTGTTACAGTGCTGTTATAACACCTCTACTTAAATGATAAATGGGTTGTACTTGTATAGCGCTTTTCTACCTTCAAGGTACTCAAAGCGCTTTGACAGTATTTCCACATTTACCCATTCACACACACATTCACACACTGATGGCGGGAGCTACCATGCAAGGCGCTAACCAGCAGCCATCAGAGGCAAAGGGTGAAGTGACAAGGACACAACGACGTGACTAGGAAGGTAGAAGGTGGGAATTGAACCCCAGTAACCAGCAACACTCTGATTGCTGGCACAGCCACTCTACCAACTTCGCCACGCCGTCCCATGATGCACAGCTTGCTTTTCTCTGCATTTAATTGTTGCTACCTCAGCAAACAATAGTAAATACCTGGTAGATTTTCCAAAAGTGTTTTGTTTACATCTTCTTTTCATTTGGATTTATGGATTGCAACGCCTTGAAGTTAATATTTCTACAATTTGCTCATAATTAATGCAGGCACCATATGTTGTGTATGTGTCTATTTAAAAAATAAACACATGACTTTGTTCTGACATGATACATTTATTTTATTTTCACCATGCACAGCTTCCATCTGCATGGAATTGCACCGTAGTGATGCATGGTTGGTTATGGTTTGAGTTCATATCCAACAATTGCGAGAACAACTTTTTATTGTCAATATCAACGACCGAGTGTATATTTTTGATGTTTTCTGCTGGTGGTGTGCCCATGCATTTTTTCAATGAACAAAAATGTGCCTTGGCTCCAAAAAGGTTGAAAAATACTGGAGTAGCCTACCTATGGAAGTGACAGAAATAAATATCATACAATAAAAGGGGATAGGTTGATTGGCAGCACTAAATTGGCCCTAGTGTGTGAATGTGAGTGTGAATGTTGTCTGTCTATCGGTGTTGGCCCTGTGATGAGGTGACGACTTGTCCAGGGTGTGTTCCGCCCGGATGCAGCTGAGACAGGCTTCAGCACCCCCCGCAACCCCAAAAGGGACAAGCGGTAGAAAATGGATGTATGGATGGACTCTTTTTAATAAACAATGACTCCTTTTGTTAAAGAACGACTCCTTTGGCTAAAGAACGACTCCTTTTGCTAAAGAACGACTCCTTTTGCTAAAGAATCACTCCTTTTGGTAAAGAACGACTCCTTTTGCTAAAGAACGACTCATTTTGCTAAAGAATCACTCCTTTTGGTAAAGAACGACTCCTTTTGCTAAAGAATGACTCCTTTTTGGTAACTTGCTCCAACAAAGAATGACTCATTTTGCTAAAGAACGGCTCCTTTTGCTAAAGAATCATTCCTTTTGGTAAAGAATGACTCCTTTTGGTAAAGAATGACTCCTTTTGGTAAAGAATGGCTCCTTTTGGTCACTGGCTCAAAAAAAGAATGAGTCTTTTTGGTAAACAATGACTCTTTTTTATAAACAATGACTCTTTTTGATAAACAATGACTCTGTTTTATAAACAATGACTCTTTTTGATAAACAATGACTCCGGCTTCCAAAAAACATGCACCTGGGGATAGGTTGATTGGTTTTGATTGATTGATTGAAACTTTTATTAGTAGATTGCACAGTGAAGTACATATTCCGTACAATTGACCACTAAATGGTAACACCCGAATATGTTTTTCAACTTGTTTAAGTCGGGGTCCACTTAAATTGATTCATGATACAGATATATACTATCAAATATATACTAACATCATAATACAGTCATCACACAAGATAATCATCAGAGTATATACATTGAATTATTTACATTATTTACAATCCAGGGTGTGGGATATGGAGGGGGGGCGGGGGGTTAGGTTTGGTTGGTATCAACACTTCTGTCATCAACAATCAGCATCAACAATTGCATCATCAGAGAAATTGACATTGAAACAGTGTAGAACTGACTTGGTAAGATATGTACAGCAAGTAGTGGACATAGAGAGAGAGATATCAGAAAGCAAAAGAAAAACATTTGATTATTTACAATCTGGGGAGGGTGTTAGTTTAAGGTTGAAGTTGCCTGGAGGTGTACTTTTATTGCGGTTTTGAAGGAGGATAGAGATGCCCTTTCTTTTACACCTGTTGGGAGCGCAACACTAAATTGGCCCTAGTGTGTGAATGTGAGTGTGAATGTTGTCTGTCTATCGGTGTTGGCCCTGTGATGAGGTGGCGACTTGTCCAGGGTGTACCCCGCCTTCCGCCCGGATGCAGCTGAGACAGGCTCCAGCACCCCCCCCCGCGACCCCAAAAGGGACAAGCGGTAGAAAATGGATGGATGGATGGACAATAAAAGCAGCACCCTCTGCTGGATCTAGCTGCCACTGATTGTTATTATTATCCACATGATTACATAGGGACTGTGAATGATTCCAAAAAGTGCAATTCCCCTTGAAATGAGAAAATAGAACAACAAGATATCATGTGAAGTGAAGTGAATTATATTTATATAGCGCTTTTCTCTAGTGATTCAAATCGCTTAATATAGTTAAAGGCCTACTGAAATGAGATTTTCTTATTTAAACAGGGATAGCAGATCCATTCTATGTGTCATACTTGATCATTTTGCGATATTGCCATATATTTGCTGAAAGGATTTAGTAGAGAACATCGACGATAAAGTTCGCAACTTTTGGTCGCTGATAAAAAAAAACCTTGCCTGTACTGGAAGTAGCGTGACGTCAAAGGTTGAAGAGCTCCTCACATCTGCACATTGTTTACACCAGCACCGAGAGCGATCCAGACCGAGAAAGTGACGATTACCCCATTCATTTGAGTGAGGATGAAAAATTTGTGGATGAGGAAAGTGACAGTGAAGGATTAGAGTGCAGTGCAGGACGCCAGGGTGTATCTTTTTTCGCTCTGACCGTAACTTAGGTACAAGGGCTCATTTTTTTCCACACTTTCTCCTTTTTGTAATGTGGATCACGGATTTGTATTTTAAACCACCTCGGATACTATATCCTCTTGAAAATGAAAGTCGAGAACACGAAATGGACATTCACAGTGACTTTTATCTCCACAACAATACATCGGCGAAGCACTTTAGCTACGGAGCTAATGTGATAGCATCGGGCTTTACTGCAGATAGAAACAAAATAAATAAACCCCTGACTGGAAGGATAGACAGAAAATCAACAATACTATTAAACCATGGACCTGTAAATACACGGTTAATGCTTTCCAGCCTGGCGAAGCTTAACAATGCTGTTGCTAACGACGCCATTGAAGCTAACTTAGCTACGGGACCTTTTCAGAGTTACGATAAAAACATTAGCGCTCCACCTACGCCAGCACCTCATCTGCTCATCAACACCCATGCTCACCTGCGTTCCAGCGATCGACGGAGCGACGAAGGACTTCACCCGATCATCGATGCGGTCGGCGGCTAGCGTCGGATAGCGCGTCTGCTATCCAAGTCAAAGTCCTCCTGGTTGTGTTGCTGCAGCCAGCCGCTAATACACCGATCCCACCTACATCTTTCTTCTTTGCAGTCTTCATTGTTCATTAAACAAATTGCAAAAGATTCACCAACACAGATGTCCAGAATACTGTGGAATTTTGCGATGAAAACAGAACTTTTTGTATTGTCTATCCTTCCAGTCAGGGGTTTATTTATTTATTGGATACTTCCGTTTCAACCATTGACGACACGCGCATACGTCATCATACATAGACGTTTTCAACCGGAAGTTCCCCGGGAAATTTTAAATTGCACTTTATAAGTTAATCCGGCCGTATTGGCATGTGTTGCAATGTTAAGATTTCATCATTGATATATAAACTATCAGACTGCGTGGTCGGTAGTAGTGGGTTTCAGTAGGCCTTTAAACCCATTACTCTCACATGTTGCACTGACAGCAGTCGTCGTGTATGCACTGGGGGGTCTTCCTCCTCCTCCTCCTCTGCTTCACATGCTTGATATTCAAAGCGGCGTGTCTGCTGCCTCGCAGTTAGTTGCACCCGTGTTTATTATGGCGCAGACACACTGAGGGAGGGGGGGAGGTGGGGGCAGTGATTTCCGTCTCGTGCGTGCGTGTGTCCGCGCCTCTGGTTGGCCGCGCGCGCCTCTGCGAGGTCGCGGCACATGCTCAGTGTCGTCCCCGGTAAACAGCGAGGCGAGCTCGGCGGCGCCGTGCACTGTGTGCGTGTGCGCTTCGCAGGCGGAGGTCACGACTCAGTCAGTGCCTGCCTCTCCATTTTGAGCACCCGCACACATAAGGTGGGAGAGGGGCTGCCTTGCACACCGCGCACTGTCACCCAGAAAAAGGGGGGCTCCATGGCCGACATGGACGACTTGTTCAGCCCGCGGAGGTAAGGTGTGCGCCCTGGAGCCGCTACTAGCTAGGCAGCGTTGATGCCGCTCTCTCTCTCTCTCTCTCTCTCTCTCTCTTTCTTTATTTGTTTTGCATGCATTTCCACATAATATGCTATTGTAGTCGTCATGCAGGCACGCGTGTATTTCCACCACGAGCAAACGTGGCTCCATTTTGTTTACAACCAGATGACATGGCGCTCACTAGCAGCATGAGAGCAGAGTCTGCTGCTGCCCGAATAAGCTCGACTTCCACTCCGGTCCAAATCATTTTTAAACACCGCCGAGTTGGCTCTTGTTTGTACTGTGCTGCAATTATATGTCAGTGTGCCACACACTCGCGCCGCCATTGGTTGAATTTGATAAAGGGGCGGGGCTACTCCTGATTACACACATACAGAGACTTGAATTGTCATCCATCCATTTCTACCGCTTGTCCCTTTTTCGGGGTTGCAGGGGGGGTTGCTGGAGCCTACCTCAGCTGCATTCGGGCGGAAGGCGGGGTACACCCTGGACAAGTCGCCACCTCATCGCAGGGCCAACACAGATGTTTATTGTAATTACTATGAATATATGATTAACAACTAAGAATCATTTTTATTTTATTTTTTTATTTTTGACATCCAACATCAGACATTTCTATCCATTACATCATATTTACATACACTATATACCGTATTTTTCGGAGTATAAGTCGCTATGGAGTATAAGTCGCACCGGTCGAAAATGCATAATAAAGAAGGAAAAAAGCATATATAAGTCACACTGGAGCAGAGATATTATCGGTCGATAAATGCTTTAAAATGTAATATCGTAAATTATCGGTATCGTTTTTTGTTATCGGTATCGTTTTTTTCCTGTTTTTTTTTTAAATTTTTTTTTTTTAATTAAATCAACATAAAAAACACAAGATACACTTACAATTAGTGCACCAACCCAAAAAAACTCCCTCCCCCATTTACACTCATTCACACAAAAGGGTTGTTTCTTTCTGTTATTAATATTCTGGTTCTTACATTATATATCAATATATATCAATACAGTCTGCAAGGGATACAGTCCGTAAGCACACATGATTGTGCGTGCTGCTGGTCCACTAATAGTACTAACCTTTAACAGTTAATTTTACTCATTTTCATTAATTACTAGTTTCTATGTAACTGTTTTTATATTGTTTTACTTTCTTTTTTATTCAAGAAAATGTTTTTAATTTATTTATCTTTTTTTTTTTTTTAAAGTACCTTATCTTCACCATACCTGGTTGTCCAAATTAGGCATAATAATGTGTCAATTCCACAACTGTATATATCGGTATCGGTTGATATCGGTATCGGTTGATATCGGTATCGGTAATTAAAGAGTTGGACAATATCGGATATCGGCAAAAAGCCATTATCGGACATCCCTACACTGGAGTATAAGTCACATTTTTGGGGGAAATGTATTTGATAAAACCCAACATCAAGAATAGACATTCGAAAGGCAATTTAAAATAAATAAAGAATAGTGAACAACAGGCTGAATAAGTGTACGTTATATGACGCATAAATAACCAACTGATAACATGCCTGGTATGTTAATGTAACATATTATGGTAAGAGTGATTCAAATAACTATAACATATAGAACATGCTATACGTTTACCAAACAATCTGTCACTCCTAATCGCTAAATCCGATGAAATCTTATACGTCTAGTCCGGGGGTCGGCAGCCCGCGGCTCTAGAGCCGCATGCGGCTCTTTAGCGCCGCCCTAGTGGCTCTCTGGAGATTTTTCAAAAATGTATGAAGAATGGAAAAAGATGAGGGGGAAAAAAAAATCTATTTTTTTGTTTTAGTATGGTTTCTGTAGGAGGACAAACATGACACAAACCTCCGTAATTGTTATAAATCACACTGTTTATATTAAATATGCTTCACTGATTCAAGTATTTGGCGAGCGCCGTTTTGTCCTACTTATTTTGGCGGTCCTTGAACTCACCGTATAGTCTGTTTACATGCATAACTTTCTCCGACTTTGTAGGACGTGTTTTATGCCACTTCTTTTTCTGTCTCATTTTGTCCACCACACTTTTAACGTTGTACATGAGTGCACAAAGGTGAGTTTTGTTGATGTTATTGACTTGTGTGAAGTGCTAATCAGACATATTTGGTCACTGCATGACTGCAAGCTAATCGATGCTAACATGCTATTTAGGCTAGCTATATGTACATATTGCATCATTATGCCTAATTTGTAGCTATATTTGAGCTAATTTAGTTTCCTTTAAGTCTTCTTAATTACATTTATATCTCATGACACATGTAATATGGCTTTTAATTTTTTGCGGCTCCAGACAGATTTTTTTTTGTTTTTTTTGGTCCAATATGGCTCTTTCAACATTTTGGGTTGCCGACCCCTGGTCTAGTCTCTTACGTGAATGAGCTAAATAATATTATTTGATATTTTACGGTAATGTGTTAATAATTTCACACATAAGTCGCTCCTGAGTATAAGTCGCACCCGGCCAAACTATGAAAAAAAACTGCGACTTATAGTCCGAAAAATACGGTATCTGTTGTCTGCCCTAAATGTCAAAATATTTTTTTGTTTATATCCCAACAATGCCACCCACCCCCCCACCCCCCAAAATAAAGAAACGGCAAGAAACCTAAATAATAATATTTACGGATAAATCAATTAAATAAAGAAAAAATAAATAAGACTTTTTTTTTAAGAATCATTTTTAAAGTTTATGTGGGAATTTAAAAAATAAAATACTGTTTTATCTTTTAATGAATCAATATTTTGGGCGTTTTTATGTTGTGTACTTGCAAGAATAAACTATAATAATAGGCTAACAAATCAACATTTAAAAACCTTTCAGAGGACAATTCCCTTAATTTCTCAGTGACGTATACAATTAATATTATTAATTAATAATATTAATTGATCGCGGGGGTGCTGGAGCCTATCTCAGCTGCATTCGGGCGGAAGGCGGGGTACACCCTGGACAAGTCGCCACCTCATGACAGGGCCAACACAGATGTTTATTGTAATTACTATTAACATGTGATTTAGAACTAAGAAATCATTTTTAAAGTTTGTGGGCAGACAAATGGAATTTAAAAAATAAAATACTGTTTTACCTTTAAATTAATCAATATTTTGGGCGTTTTTATGTTCCATTGCTTCTTGTGTACTTGCAAGATTAAACTATAATAATAGGCTAACAAATCAACATTTCTTTTAAATGAAACCTCTTAAAGAACAATTCCCTTAATTTCTCAGTGACGAATAAAATTAATAATAATTGGTCGCAGGGTGCTGGAGCCTATCTCAGGTGCATTCGGGCGGAAGGCGGGGTACACCCTGGACAAGTCGCCACCTCAACGCAAGGCCAACCAACACTGATAGACAACATTCACACACTAGGGCCAATTTTTAGTGTTGCCAATCAACCTATCCACAGGTCGGGATAAGCGGTAGTAAATGGATGGATGGCTGGATGGATGTAATATTAATTGGTTTGGATAGATGGATTAAAATGGCTCCTCAGGTTTTGGAAAACTCTGGGTACATAGTAGTGATGTCCCAATACCAATATTTTGGTACCGGTACCAAAATTATTTCGGTACTTTTCGATACTTTTCTAAATAAAGGGGACCACAAAAATTGCATTATTGGCTTTATTTTAACAACAAATATTACGGTACATTAAACATATCTTTCTTATTGCAATTTTGTTCTTAAAAATGGTGAACATACAAGACACCTTCTCTTTTAGTAGTAAGTAAGCAAACAAAGGCTCCTAATTTATCTGCTGACATATGCAGTAACATATGCGGACCGGTACTTTTCAGAGGCGGTATAGTACCGAATATGAGTCATTAGTATCGCGGTACTATACTAATACCGGTATACCGTACAACCCTAGTACATAGTCATTTGTACTTACTTCCCTTAAGTTGTGCTGCCCTGTGCTGTTTAAATTGTGATTTGTGCGATTAGTTTTTCCACTTGTTAGATATTATTATACAGGCCAATCTGAGTTAACCCTAACCCCCCATTTTGCTCCAAATTAAACAAAAACGTTCTGTTGTTTGTGCTGTTATTACTGTTTGTACTGCTATGGTTTTTGAGCTATTAAACATTTATTCTCTGACAAAAACATCATCCAGCCCTCTCACTTGCTTCAAATAGAGGAAAAAATGTGCTGTTTCTTTTGTGATGTAAAACATGTTTTTGTATAAAATTGCTTATCCAAACTATGATAAATAAATAAAAACTTTATTTATTTTGTCTTTTTTATCAGGAGATCTCAAAGGGCTACAGGTTCCAAAATATTTTTTAAAACGGTAGAAAGGGGAAATAAAATCTCTATAAGCCTAGTTAAGATTTTGGTCTTAATTCATAAAGATTTTTCAACCAGATGAGTCATCCGGTTCTTCCGAGAACCGGCTCTCATGGTTCCGTTTTCTGGGAATCATTTGACAGTTTTGTTAACCATTTCCTTATGGATGGCTGTGGGCACGCATAACGTCACCACGGCGCCGATCAGCAGCACAGACGTCAGAATTATTCAGGAGAAAGGAATACAACAGGGCAACTTGCAATACTTGCATATTGGATATTGCATCACTTTGAAAAAATACTAGCAAAAACATTAGCAGACACAGCATGTGATAACGTTAAATGAATGATACGTTTTCGAATCACCGCCAGCAGCGGCTGCAAAGTCAGCACGTTGTCTGCTGTTAGTACCGTAGGTTACTAACAAACTAACACTGTCATAATGTTAAAACAAGCTATTATTAACTGTAAACATGAAATGAATGTTTCTCATGCATCACATGACAAGACGGCATCTGCATGCCACTTTCCAAGAGGTGTCCTCCACAGCGTGAGACATCGTGATTAGTCTTAAATATCATGAATGCTTCCTAAAAATGCAGATACGCCTAATATTTGACAAAAATAATGGTTAATTTTCATCGTTGATGGTTGAAAAATTGCACAGTGTACAGTTCTACTTGAATTGACTTGCTTATATTTGTCTTTGACTGACATAGTTGTACTTACTATTGAGTGCTCACTAGAGATGCGCGGATAGGCAATTATTTCATCCGCAACCGCATCACAAAAGTCGTCATCCACCCGCCATCCACCCGAACCACCATTTTATCAAAACCACACCCACCCGCCATCCGCCCGTTGTTATATATCTAATATAGACGATGCAAGGCATGCAGCAGAGACATTAAATGCGTGCCACGCATGAATATCTCTTGGCCACGCATTAGAGGTAGGGATGTCCGATAATGGCTTTTTGCCGATATCCGATATTCCGATATTGTCCAACTCTTTAATTACCGATACCGATATCAACCGATACCGATATCAACCGATATATGCAGTCGTGGAATTAACACATTATTATGCCTAATTTGGACAACCATGTATGGTGAAGATCAGGTACTTTTTAAAAAATAAAATAAAATCAGATAACTAAATTAAAAACATTTTCTTGAATAAAAAAGAAAGTAAAACAATATAAAAACAGTTACATAGAAACTAGTAATTAATGAAAATGAGTAAAATTAACTGCTAAAGGTTAGTACTATTAGTGGACCAGCAGCACGCACAATCATGTGTGCTTACAGACTGTATCCCTTGCAGACTGTATTGATATATATTGATATATAATGTAGGAACCAGAATATTGATAACAGAAAGAAATGGGGGGAGGGAGGTTTTTTGGGTTGGTGCACTAATTGTAAGTGTATCTTGTGTTTTTTATGTTGATTTAATTTTTAAAATTTTTTTTTTTAAAAACGATACAGATAATTAAAAAAAACGATACCGATAATTTCCGATATTACATTTTAACGCATTTATCGGCCGATAATATCGGCAGGCCGATATTATCGGACATCCCTAATTAGAGGCTAAGAGATATTAATGCGTGATAATATTATTTATCATTATTATAATATTATTGTCATTTCCATTAAGAAAGTGTTGACTATTGTTGCCAATGCCCTCCGATCAGGAGTGCGTTCCTCACACTTTGTGTGCGCAGTTGCAGCAAGCAGAACGATGCTTTTAAGAAGTTAAAAAAATGTTTTACAAAGACTAGGCCTATATTTTCGTTAGGTAAAAAATATGTTCTGAATTTATTTCACTGAATATTAACTTGTTAACGTTATAATGCTCAAATAGGGACGAGGGCGGGGTGCACAGTGAAACAGTGAACAATTTCGCGACAAAGATGAACCTTTATTGATTGATTTGTAGCCATGACAAAATATCAGACAATCTCCATTGTCAACGACAGGCAGGAAAATAAAGTTAAACTCATAGCCTATGTTGTAGGCAAAGGCATAGGCTCATACGTTTTTAAGTTTAAATAAAAAAATAAATAAAAAATGTGCCTCATAAGCCTTAGGCTGTCAATCACGCGCACAAATTTAAATTATACAATAACATATGTATGTCATCTCTATTTAAACAAAAATAAATTAAATAAATAATAATAATAAATTACCTGCAACTTATTGGCCAAGGCAAATAGCTGAAGGTGGGAAATCAAACCCATCAGACTGCACTTTATCATCAAACTTGAATTATAATGAAAATAGACGGTCGCGACAAACAAAGCAGGCTAAATAGCCTTACATTGTAACGAATCGGAGATGCGCTTCACTTGAAAGCGAGGCCAATTAATTAACACACAGTAGTATATCTCCAATAGAAAAAAAACACAATAAACAACGCAGTTGCCTTAATTCTTTTGCATTGTAGTGCGCCCAAACAACACTTAACCATCAAAATTATTCAGCTGACCGAACTCAATATAGGTTAGACATGGGCTTATTTGGTATAGCCTAGGTAACGTAGACTAATTCGTTTAACATATCCAACCGTATGTCTACTTACTTTTTTTTTTGTTAGCACTATGCAGGACTAAAACGGCATCTACAGTGCCAGGATTCATGCAGGCGAGAGCGCCTGGCCTCTAAAATGCGCCCTGCTGCGCTGAAGGAGCGCTCACTTGCGGGACTTGTTGCTGGGACGCATAGGATTCTGTTGGCAAGGTGTTGTAGTCGTGGGAATGAAGTGAAGTGAAGTGAATTACATTTATATAGCGCTTTTTCTCAAGTGACTCAAAGCGCTTTACATTGCGAAACCCAATATCTAAGTTACATTTAAACCAGTGTGGGTGGCACTGGGAGCAGGTGGGTGAAGTGTCTTGCCCAAGGACACGACGGCAGTGACTAGGATGGCGGAAGCGGGGATCGAACCTGCAACCCTCAAGTTGCTGGCACGGCCGCTCTACCAACCGAGTTATACCGCTCGGTTGGTAGAGCGGTAAGATATATATATATATATATATATATATATATATATATATATATATATATATATATATATATATATATATATATATATATATATATATATATATATATATATATATATTAGTTATATTCAAACTACTATATATATATATATATATATATATATATATATATATATATATATATATATATATATATATATATATATATATATATATATATATATATATATATATATATATATATATTAGTTATATTCAAAGGAGGTTTTTTTCTTGCACCCCATCAAGGCTGTGAGTCTTTTAAAGCCTCACTGTTGTTTGTATACTCTTGTTTTTTATAATGTCAACATAGTTGATGCTAATCAACTTGTTAGCTATCAATTTATCCAAATGAGAATCGATAAGACAATCGATAAAGAACCAAACCGTTAAGCAGAATAGAAAGTGGAATCGGAGTCGTAAAAATCTTATCAATTCACATCCCTACAGATGACGGGTGCGTTGTTGTTAGAGGTGCAGAAGTTTATCGACATTGTCAACAAAAATTGCTACAAACAATTGTCGCTGGCAAATTCATTTGTCCACAATCAGTGACGTCGTCGCTTGGGTTTTTCCAAAAGAAACAAACATGCGCAAGTCAGTGCGAATGGTGACTGGCAGCGACGGGAAAAGAAAGAAAAAGTGGTGAATACATGGAACATTTCAACCCTAAACACATAAAATACATCAATAATTTTCTCAGTCTGAAAAGCTGAACTTGCTCTGTGAGCTTTTGAAGTGGAAGTGTGTCGGACATCTGGAAGATTATGATTTTGGTAAGATAGTTAGATTTTTACCTTGCTAGCTAACAACAGAGATGAAGAAAGGCCACAATAACAAATGTCAATCACACATACACACGCACACATAGGAATAAATATACGATTAGATGGCTAAAAATTTTTTATCAATAATATAGAATGAGTGTAAGGTAGCTAAAAATGTGCAGCTTTCTAAACACATCACAAAATGTATATTTATTTTGGATGTTGTTGTGTTCTTATTGCTGTTATTTTGACTGTCCTTTTTTTACATAAAAAATGTATACTTTGTTTTTGTCAGCACTTTGCCTGTCCTTGCTTTTAAATGGACAGAAATGTAATAGTTATTTTGTTTTTGTAGTTGCCTAATTAGCAGCATGGTTTCAGGACAAATATATATTTCTGATTGAATTAGTTATCGTTGTGAGTTAGCACATGCCTACAAAATATCTCAAGCTGAATTTAAAAGCAGGTGTCCAAATTAGAGCCACTGAATAGGTTTGATTACATGTTACAATCCTATCAGGCGACTAATGAAAATAGTTGTTAGTTGCAGGACTATTTGCTATAAAGGGCTTCGGATTTTTGTGTAAGTATCCCACAATACATTGCCGGCAGCCATATTGAAAGTCTAGCGCTACACGTAAGAATTCCGAACTATTCTGTGGTAAAATTGCATTGCACTGGCTGTGAAACTATGGAGAATTACTGTGAGTCATTAGATAAGAAGTCCCTTTGTCGTTATAAGGTCAAAACAGTTGCAATTGGATGTAAGGATGCGCACCAGATTGACAAGTCTGCGTGGAGCAGAGATCACAACATCTTCCCCGATGTCTCATATCCGGACTTTGTGAACTACTTAATTTTTTACCCTGCACATTTTACACCTTAAATGACTTTCAAAATGATAAGAGTTTAGAAAGCTACGACCGCTCTGTTTGTGGATGTTTTTGTGATGTTTGTGTTTATCTGTATAAACCCAGTAGACATTGCGTCGTCAAGGCTAGAGTCATGTACTTTCAGAGATGATCTGACCCAAGTTTTACACCCTAAAATCAGGGATAACCAATCTAAAGTCATCTCAGCACACTGTGACTGTAACCCCGGATTTCCACTGGCTGACAGCACATGTCACTATAGGTTCTAGTCTGGAGGACTGGGTCCAATAGGAACCAGTTTTATGGAGGACTGTAAAGAGAGTGGAGGGCCTCTCACATTTCATCCAGGCCTCGACGATGGAGTGCGAGCTTCTCGGGGTGCAAATCACACTGACACATTTTGGGCTGCCCTGCTCTTGCCTCTATGAAAATCAGCGCTGTTACCTTGGCAACCAAAGGGAAAGGCTTTTGAAAAGGAGCATCTTGTCATTTTCTTTAATCCACTGCAGCTGGAGATTCGGAACACTATTATTAAAGTGCAGTTGCTATGGCTACCGACATTTGTACCAGCAGAGGCCCTTGTAGACCCCCCCCCCCATTCCCTCGATTCCTTTTTGAGGGTTGTGTTTTATTGCTGCTTTCACAATATGAAGCCTCCTCTGTCCTACACATTGTCATAGCATTTAAGGTTTTTCAGAATAAAACATCCTACATGCACCGACTCTGTGAGCTGACTCAACATCAACAAATATAACACACGCTGCTTTCCTTTCAGCTAACTGGCTTCCAAGTAGATATGTTGTTTTAATCTGCTCTCTTTTGTCTCCTCAGGCGACTAAACAGCACTCAGGGGGAAATCCGAGTGGGCCCCAGCCACCAAGTAAGTCACTGCAGCATTCCCATTGAAAAACCGCTCCAATATCACTGCATGTTTTATTCTTTTTTTGAAAAGTAATTCATTTTGTCCCTGTGTGTGCATATTCTTTCACCAATCTACTGCCAAACATGATGAATGTTCTCATAACCTCGGAGGCGTTCTGTGGTATCGCTTCCTATGCTAGCTAATCACACCCAAAGTGCAGACGCATCATGAAGCAACTTGCATGTTCTGTCATACCCCGCCGACACCACTCAGGCACAAAGTGAAAAGCCGATGACAAGTTGGAGGCTGATATTTTCTTCAGAGCCTGCGTGCTATTTGTAGTGTGACACCATCTGCTCTGCTTCTTCTCCCCTGGACCTAATTAAGGCCAAACTCCCAGAGCTGCAGCCCTTCCCCTCCTCTGGTAGCCAGGCCGTGACGGAAAATGAGGAGCTGGTCTGGATGCCGGGGGTCAATGACTGTGACCTTCTCATGTACCTCAGAGCCGCAAGGTGAGAACATCTCAATCTAGTCACTTCAACTTATGTTTGCATTAATAGGTAAACTTACGAGTTTAATTGGTTCAGTGAATGAGTTCCTAACTCAAAACACAACGTCTCAAATTGAAATGAATTTAAACCAATTTAAACTTTTAACAGCACCATTTTAACATGTAACATGCCATTTAAAGAGAACAAAGTTTTAGAGAGAAAATAATGTATAAAAATAGTACTAAAAACAGTACAATGGAATGTACTACAACAACTATAGTAGTTTTATGAAATAATGTAATGTACCGTATTTACCTTGGAGAGTGAACTTCTACAGTATCTCCTTCTAGCTGCTTCTCAGTCAAACACACCATCAGCTGTTTTTCAATATTTTAATTGATGAATGCCCGCAGTTTAGATATTTTAACAATTTTGCTGGGGTTACACTCAAATTACTTCACCAAGATATAAATTTGGCGGATGTTTTAATACTATGGTTATATCGTGATAATGCATGTTGATGACACATTCTAGCTTTGTCCTGCAAATATGACACTGACAAGCAAACGAATGTGTCCTCAACACAGTGTAGCATTTTAGCTAGCAGCTAACGTACAGTGCATAGCCACTTCTAAGTCAGTAATCTTTGCCTCCATGGCAGCAAAAAAAACTATTGTTTCTTACAAGTATTCCTGTAGGACGAGGAATAGCTAAACATGTTACACTACACACTGCAAACTAGAGCTCTTGAATGTAAACAAAGGAAGGCGGATCGATACAAATATAGACCGGGATCATAGTCATCAAGTATATTTTCAGTATACAGTGAAACCTAGATTTACAAACTTTTATTTTTGCGAACTTTTCAATTTACCAATTCGGATGGATAGATCAAGCCAAATATGCCTCTGTGTATGAACGCTTCATTCATTCATTCATTCACACAGCCCCTCCTCTCTCCCTTCTCGCCCTGTTTGCTCCTTTCTCTCCTCTCATCAGCTGCATATTTTCCGATGACAACGTAAATTGAATTTTACTTTTTTAAATGTTCATTATTGTATCAATATAATTGTTAAAGTTAAGGATTTTTGTGATTTATGATTGTTTGTGAAGGCACCAAAAGGGAATTGTGTGTGTGTGTGCGCATGTTTGGCTGAGCAGCGCATATAGATAGGATATTCCAGCTTGTCGTTGTTGTTGTTTTGGCTAAAAAAAAAAAGGTTGTTCATCCATCACCCCAGTAAGTTAGTTTGATATACAATACTGTAAATGACTTTATATTTTGTACAAACCTTCACTAAAATAAGGACTTTTGTTGAGGCTGGAAACCATTATTCATATTTACATTGCCTCTTACTGAGAAATTTGCTTCACTATAAAAAAAATGTATATTTATGAACCCTGTTCAACAACCAATTAAGTTCGTAAATTGAGGTTTCACTATGTTGTCCATAGTACAGTTGTTAGTTACAGTATGTCGATATTTTTTATAAGCAAAAAATATATTGTCGATTCTGGTATTGTTTACAAACTGAGAAAATAACTTCCTGGACACAGGAGCACTTTTAAAGGCAAAAACCAACTCATTCAATCAAAGTCAATAGTAGGAAATCATTGTATTGTTTTTTAAATAGATACATCACCATTATTTGTTTTTGTCTGATTATAATTGTGATTTAAAAAAAAAAAGCATTCAATGATTTTTTAAAATTTGAAGTATCTGTATCAGCACAGATATGGACAATAATGCCCCTGTAACTACTTGCTTTTAAATCGATACCCAAATGTGTAGTATCGCCCAAAACTAATCTAAAGAATCCAAACAACAGAAGAGTAAGTTCTTATTAGTTTTTAAGTTTATGTAGAACCATGTTACAGCAGGGAGTAACCAGCGAATAACAGTCAATTTCCAAATATATGAATTAATAGTTTTGATAGAATAATACAACCGGAAATGATGCAATATGTTACCCCATCTGTCAGCAGATAAATTAGAAGTTTCTGTAACCCGATTTGCAATGGTTATTTTATTATGTACATACCAAATAATATATAGCTATATATATATTGTTATATAGGACACTGTTATTTATCTCACAATATAGATTTTAAGCCATATCAACCATCCCTACTACACACTTATGTTTTTGATTATTTTTTTAATTCCATGAATATCATCCACATCTTCTCAGCTCTGTCCTTCACACTCTCTTTCTTTAAAGTTATGTTCATCTCTAGCTATAAGGTAATGTAATATCACATGTTTTTGGCGGTTTCACTGTGACATTTGTTACACCAACTAATGGTGGGGATGCTTGTAACTAAAATTTTTGCTTACAACTTAAAGCGTAACTATTACCTGAGAGACTGCTCTTATTTCCAAATACTCTTAAGTTGAGGTAATAATAATAATAATGGATTAGATTTATATAAGGTACCACTGTATGTACATCAGTGTTAATTTTGTTGACTAAAAATGTTCGTCTTCATTATCGTCAACGACCTATTTTCCCTTGACGCAATTAGGACGTAACGAATGAAAAAAGCATGTTGACTAAAACAATGACGAAATTAATTGACAATTTAGTCAATGAATAAAAATGAGGTGAAAAGATTGACAAAGACGAAATCCAATCATATTTAATTTCGTCTGTAGGTGGGTGGGACAAAAACAGTCATAGTTGTATGCAGGAGAGAAGTGGGATGGAAAAGCACAAAGGGTATCCAATCAGAACTAGTGTCTAAAAGCGGACACTGTTTTGATTTTTCACTCGGAAATCAAGACGTCAATACAATATGTCTTCTAAATTGGGAAGAAATAGAAGAGAATACATATGGACGCACTTCACCTTTGCCGCCGTATACAACAAAACAACTTGTAAACCCCGGGACTCCATATTCTCCGATAAAAGTTTAACCAACTTGAAGCACCATCTGCAGACTGACAATCGGTACGTCTACGCAACAGTAATTAGGCCGAAACTAATAGTTCAAAATGACTCATATTGTACTGAATTACTTTTACTATTAGAGACGGTTGAGCAGGAGCAAGTTTACTTACATCGTGTACACATGTCCAAAAAATACTTGACTAAAAACATACTACTTTTGTAGTACACTGTTAATGTAGTTAAACTACTCTCTTGTTGTGCACATACAGATACATAGACGCGCACACAGCGGCTTGTTGCCAATTATTAGCGCAGTCCAAACCGCCTACGCAGCGTAACCTAATACCTTTGAAATAACTGAATTTTGTTACAAATTCCTACAATTTGTGTTTTATCTTTAACAATGTTTTTACCTGCTACATGTCTTAGCTGTGTACTTTTAGCCGTGCTGTTTTTAGTATTTAGTAATGCTTTTATTTTTCTTAAAGCACAGACCAAGAGTGGAGAACATAAACCATGACGCATTTAATGCAATGTCAAAAAAACGTTCTATTCTATTCTAACCTAATCCTAAATTATGGCAAGCTATATGTAATAAAGAACAATTTACAATTTCATATGAGTGCTATAAAAAAAAACAGTGCTTGCTTGAAATTTTTATTTTAATCTTCTAAAATTGTTCTTTGAGTGCAATAAAAAACATATGTTTAATGTACTGTAAGATTTTATGTTAAAATGAAGATAATAATGATATTTGTTTATCGTCCCCTTTATTTCGAAAAGTATCTAAATACATTTTGGTATTTGGTACATTTTTGGAGACTGCCACTTGAAACACAGACTTAACTAGGAAGCTAATGGTAACAAGAACAATCCATACAACACATCTCATCTGCTTGTGTTGTTGTTAACGACATCAAGGATATAAGATCAATGTACAAACAGGACAGCAGTCGCAACTTAAGAGGCTCTCTCCTTTTTGTGTTTAGAAACAACCTCAAGTCGTCTCAACTTGTGAACAGCCCACTTTTTCAATATCAGCACTGGTCTGACAAATTAAAGGCTTCAAAAAATTACCTTCCACAAGCATAATATATTGTGCCTCATAATAATTGTGATTATTGTTTTTGCCATAATTGTCCAGCCCTACCTTGAGGATGAATTACATTTTTGCTGAAATTTGTAGAGATTCCTCTTCTGATATTCTACTGTATCTCATTCAAATAAGTTGATCAAATAAGAATATGTGCTTACAACCATTCTTACAGTGGGTTCAGTGATGTTGCAAGATGTGTAGCACGAAAACTACTGGCTATTGTAATGTTGACTTCACCTTTGTGCTGCATCCACAGGAGCATGGCCGCCTTTGCAGGGATGTGTGACGGAGGCTCAACAGAGGACGGATGTCTAGCAGCCTCTCGAGACGACACTACATTAAACGCACTTAACACTGTAAGGACAATGATTCTGTACGCCGTGCTGAGCTTAGCTGTTAAACACCACCAGAGTTTCACAGGGCAATGTAATGGTTTGAATTGCATGGAATCTACTCGTTAAATGCATCCTTTCAATGATGGGTAATGATAAGGAGGCCTCAGAGCCAATAGAGCATCCTCCTGTATTAAACTCTCCCACAGGGGATTCTTACTACTTCAAGTATAATGAGAGATGTGCCTGCCACTCTGAATTAGAATGCAGAGGTATAAAATCACACAGAGGAGATGAGAGTAGTCATAAACAGGGCATTTATATTCAAACTCTATAAACTGGTACATTAACAGAGCAGGCTGGTCATTGTCTCGCAGCCTTCCATACGGCTATTTGCAATTCCAATGAGTAATATTTTTTTCTTTAGAAGAAGAGCCCCGACACTCATGTTTTTCAGTGACTTTAATGTAAGCTACACTGTGATTGCCTTTGTCACAATGTGGCTGCCTTTTTTATCATGTATGAGCTGAGGTGTACAATAAAGAATCACGTCTCTCTGATATATACTTTGTAATCTGTAACGCATCAGCTCAATAAAATGTGCACAAAAAAGATGAGTGTCTCACCGAGACTTTTATCGCAAAGTATACAGGAAATGCCATAAATAAAGCAAACAGCCCACACAAACAGTACTCCCAGAAAGCAGGGTTTTTTTGGCGATCAATAAAAATAGATGATTAAAATAACGACAGGAGGTAATAAATCTATGTGTGCTTGCGGGATTTTTCACCTGGGTGGAGCTAAAAGTATCACACAGTTCACAGTAAAAGGCTGCTTCATATTTCTTTTACTCTTTATTGACATATATGGATTATAATGTTGATGGTGAGAGCCGTGTTAAAGAAAATTCCTTTGATCGTTGATTCCATGTAAGATTTAGGTTTAATCAACTAACTTAAGATTTGATTTGAATATATTTTTTACATGTTGTGGTTTTAATGGCTGACTTCATCTCTGCCCGCAGCTTCATGAAAGCAACTACGATGCAGGCAAAGCTCTCCAGCGCCTAGTGAAGAAACCTGTACCAAAACTGATAGAGAAGTGCTGGTCGGAGGATGAAGTGGTAAGAGAAACCCATCTTTTGTTTTGCATGTACACATGTGCTGTAAGTGGAAACAAATTAGTGTCTATTAAAGGTGGACCTATGATAAATTCTAATGTACATTTGAAACGCTTCTTTGAGAGTTAGTTAATATGTATTGGATATGCTAAATTTTGCTCTACCGTGGGGGAACCTCCTCAACCTCTGGCTGTAAGTAATAAGTACGTCCACCTTGCAGTGAGATCAAGACGTAGCCACACTCAAAACCCCGTGAACAGGAACATCCAAACTGCTTGCAAGCTCACGCCCACATGTATGAACCTTATGATTTCACGCTTTGGCATTGTTGTAACACGAGTATCCAACATTGAAACATTTATAAATTAGAAAAGACAAAATTCATCATAGGTCCCTTTTTAATCCTTATTATATTTGATCAACGCTGCGTAAACACTCGCTGACAGGGACTAGTTTATGCCTGTAGAGGGTGCTGTTGAGAGGAAATGAGAGCAGAGCTCTTGGCCAGGGCCTCACAAGGCATCAGGGAAAACACTTTCCAGCTCTTCCAAGCCTCACGAGCAGCTGCGTCCGGTTTATCACCCACAGAATAAATCTTTAGAGTGGAAGTCTGGAAAGGGTACAGGCTGAGGGCTGGTAATCCTATCCTCCATTTGAATTTAGATGTGCATTTTGCCACAGCTGTTCAAGGAGTAGAAGCAGAAAATGGCGGGTAGGAGAGGTACAACTTAAGCACTGTATTTCATACATATTTAAACATTGTTTTTCTAATCCAAGTAAAAAAAAATCCACCACATTCCTTTTGCTGCTGGCTATATAACCATTTTCCCCACTGTCACATTATTGGTAACTTGAAGTCTGGGCTCTTATTGTTTATATTTGAGTCTCCCAGCTATGGAAGTGAAGATGTGTGTTTTTCTCTGCTTAATTGAACATGATGCCATCCTTTTGTTGGACCAGTTCTTGTTATATACTGTACCTGCACACAGCAGGCTATGCAAAGGTGCTAATATGGGATAATGAGGATCACCTGCTCTTGTAGTCCCAGGCTTGATGTGTGCCCCCACAGTGCACACGACATGCTGTTGTGGAGCACAGGTCCCAGTGATGTGATCACCAGTTGTGCTTTTTCAGCCTCTCAGCCTTGAGGGACAAGTGTCAATGTCACCACAACCCACAGCTCAGCCTCTCCTTATTTTTTTATTGCCCGCCGCGCCTCCCGCTTCCATCTCCTCTCCTCCAGGTCGAGCTTCATTATCCCTGTCATCTCATCTTTGCCTCCCCTTTCCATCCTTATGAGAGATGTGAATAAAAGTGACAGCGGGTGCTACCGCAATGACAGAATTGGTCTGTCTGCAGGGTCACTTGTCACCCTTCCCTCCCCCCACTTTCACTTGTGTTGGACCCCACCACCCCGCCTTTTCGTCTCTTAGCCGGCAGCTGCTGCCACATAATGCCGAACTTGCTTTAAACTCTCCAAATATTTGTATCTGCTCACTGTCTTTGCACAGAAAGTACAAAGCACTGCCATGCTGTTTATACTGCAATAGTACCTCTACTTACAAGCTTTAATTAGTTTTGTGACGGAGCTCTGGAATCAAAACCTCGTAACGTCTCCCATTAAAATTAATTGAAATCAATTTAATTGGTGCTTGGCCCCTCTAAAACAGCACAAACATGAAAAATGCCTTTTAAAAAGAAAAACACATTTTTACATGAAAAAAAAATCTACAAAAAACAGTACAATAGATTGTAGTACAAACAAAGTAATGTAATGATAATATGGACTTCCACGGTATCTCCTTCAAGCTGCTTTTCGATCAAACATACCATCAGCAGCATTTTCATATTTCCATGAATGTCTGCTGTTTAGATATAATTTCCCATCCTTGGCTGGCATTTAACTCATTCTGCTTCAGTATGGTGCAGACTAGCAGTGATACGCTCCAATTGCTTAGTCAAGTTATGTTTTTCATGATTTTTTTTTTCTTTAATTCAATGAAGATCATCCACTTCTTCTTAGCACCGTACTTCACTTTTACTTTCTTCCTTCCCACCAAACTTGTGTCCTTCTCTAGCAATAAGGTAATGTTAGCAAGTAAGACCGGATGTTTTGGGGCGGATCTTGTGGGGTCCTCTGTGACATTTTCTATACCAGCTAATGTTTGGGGATGTTTTGTAAGTCAAATTTTTGCTTGCAACTTAAATCAAAAGCTGAGACACAGCTCTTATCTCAAAACAATCTTAAGTTGGGGCACACTTAAGTTGAGGTACCACTACTTTATTTTAGTAAATATGGTAGTGTTTGATGGACGTATAAATATTTTTGCTGTAAATACTGTTAGAATCTGTTGAATTAGGTTACTGCACCAACTTTCTGTGCCACCCAACAAATTACCATTAACTAGGAACTGTGTAGGCACAGCAATCAAAAAGGTGTTAATCCTTTACAAAGACAGATGGATTGATTGAAGACCATCATTAAGCAAATTTGTTTTGCACAACAAATCCAAACCATGAAAGCCTTCCGGTATTCGTAATTGTTATGCAATAGTGCTGTTAAGATGTGGGACAACAGGCGGTGCCATCTAAACAACCAGTAGCAGCAGCAGTTTTGCAGTCTGTTGCCATGTCAGAGATCTATGACTGCGGTGGGGTGGGAGGTCTATACTCCTCAGCCAGCTGCACTGTGCTGTGGCTTATCTCCGCCAGTGTCTTCAGTTGATGGATGACTGGAGCTGACTGCCAACAACATTAGTGGGAGGGAGACACGGGGTAGAGAGTGGCCCCTTTGCCACCATCCCACAAGTTGTTGAATATAAGCTTACAAAAGAGCACATAATACACAACACACTTCTCTCTGAGTCCCCTGCGGAAGGCTTTGGGTTATTTAAAATTTGAAACAAGGTCTGTAGTCCGCTTCTGCAGAGGGAGTGGTGCTCAGTAAATAAAAAGTAAGCCGGGTTAGCTTGGTATCTTTCATATCATTTTTTTACGTTCATATAAAAACACTTATAGTTTATTAATCGCTCTCTCTCGCTCATAGTTTGGCCGTGGGCGCGACTTATGTGTGAAATTATTAACACATTACCGTAAAATATCAAATAATATTATTTATCTAATTCACGGAAGAGACGAAGCAAAATGTCAGCAATCGTCACACACACGTCAACCAATAAGAATTCGGCGGGGGAGGGTCATGGCAGAAGTGCATTGTGGGTCATGGGATGCTAACTGCTATATGCTACTGCCGTAGCTATTAAAATGGATAATTTCTACATTGGCGGTAACTTATAAAAACTGAGAAGGGCTGAACAAAAATGGCACCGAAAAGGAAATTATATACTGCAGATTACAAGCTGGACGTAGTTAATTATGCAGCAGAAAACGGCGATTGAGCAGCAGAAAGAAAGGACGCTAGCGGCGCATACCAGGATTTAGCGATCAGGAGTGACAGATTGTTTGGTAAACGTATAGCATGTTCTATATGTTATAGTTATTTGAATGACTCTTACCATAATATGTTACGTTAACATACCAGGCACATTCTCAGTTGGTTATTTATGCGTCATATAACGTAGACTTATTCAGCCTGTTGTTCACTATTCTTTATTTATTTTGAATTGCCTTTCAAATGTCTATTCTTGGTGTTAGATTTTATCAAATAAATTTCCCCCAAAAATGCGACTTATACTCGAGTGCGACTTATATATGTTTTTCTCCTTCTTTATTAGGCATTTTCGGCCGGTGCGACGTATACTCCGGAGCGAAAAATACAGTATATATGTATGTGAAGATATATATGTATGTATGTGGATATATATATATATATATATATATATATATATATATATATATATATATATATATATATATATATATATATATATATATATATATATATATATATATGTATATATATATATATATATATGTATATATATATGTATATATATATATGTATATATGTATATATGTATATATGTATATATATATATATATATATATATATATATATATATATATATATATGTATATGTATATGTATGTGGAGATATATATATATGTATGTGGAGATATATATGCATGTGTGTATATATCATACTTTCCAACCCTCCCGGTTTTACCGGGAGACTCCCGGTATTCAGCGCCTCTCCCGATAACCTCCCGGCAGAAATTTTCTCCCGACAAACTCCCGGTATTCAGCCGGAGCTGGAGGCCACGCCCCCTCCAGCTCAATGCGGACCTGAGTGGGGACAGCCTGTTCTCACGTCCACTTTCCCACAATATAACAGCTTGCCTGCCCAATGACGTCATAACATCTACGGCTTTTAGAGAGTAGAGTGCACAACTGCGCACACAACAAGGAGACGAAGCAGAAGAACGAGGAAGTTACAGACATGGCGACGCCGTCGACGAGCAAGATGCAGAAATACGCTTCCAAGTTCCAAAACGAATGGAAACAAGAATTTCAGTTCATCCAGGACAGTTCGAAGGGGAAGGTGTATGTTGCCTGTACATTTTGTAGAACAGACTTCTCCATTGAACACGGTGGCCGAAATGATATACTCAATTACTCAGTCATGAACGGAGAAGTTAAACAGGACAATGCTGCCATCTACTGGATAGCCTCCGGAACACTGAAATTCAAGTATTTATTTTATTTATATGTATAATAAAATAAATATATACACTACCGTTCAAAAGTTTGGAGTCACATTGAAATGTCCTTATTTTTGAAGGAAAAGCACTGTACTTTTCAATGAAGATAACTTTAAACTAGTCTTAACTTTAAAGTAATACACTCTATACATTGCTAATGTGGTAAATGACTATTCTAGCTGCAAATGTCTGGTTTTTGGTGCAATATCTACATAGGTGTATAGAGGCCCATTTCCAGCAACTATCACTTCAGTGTTCTAATGGTACAATGTGTTTGCTCATTGGCTCAGAAGGCTAATTGATGATTAGAAAACCCTTGTGCAATCATGTTCACACATCTGAAAACAGTTTAGCTCGTTACAGAAGCTACAAAACTGACCTTCCTTTGAGCAGATTGAGTTTCTGGAGCATCACATTTGTGGGGTCAATTAAACGCTCAAAATGGCCAGAAAAAGAGAACTTTCATCTGAAACTCGACAGTCTATTTTTGTTCTTAGAAATGAAGGCTATTCCACAAAATTGTTTGGGTGACCCCAAACTTTTGACCGGTAGTGTATATATATATATATATAAGGCTGAAACGACGCGTCGACGTAGTCGACGTTATCGGTTACGTAAATACGTCGACGCCGTTTTTGTGCGTCGACGCGTTGCATATTTACGTCACACTACCGTCATGGCGGAGCGCAAAGCAGACTGCGAGCGAGGGGGGAAAAAGCACGCCAAAAGTGTGGGAGTATTTCAATACACAGCCTAATAATGTTGTATGCACACTGTGTCGAGTGTAAATGGCCTATCATAGCAGCACAACGGCTATGAACGAACATTTGAAAAGAAAACCATCAACCATCAACTAGTCAATCGTCCACGTTAGCATACGTTGTCATCATTACACAAAAACATGAATGTGTCATTTGTATCTGCTAGGGGTGTAACGGTACGTGTTTTGTATTGAACCGTTTCGGTACGGGGCTTTCGGTTCGGTACGGGGGTGTACCGAACGAGTTTCTAAGCTAAAGCTAACTTTAGCTGCTAAAGTCTTAACAAGCTGCTTTGCTCCTTCTGCGTCTGTCTCAGCACGCAGCATTGTCCCACCCACACAACCATCTGATTGGTACACACAAAGCATTATCAGCCAATCAGCAGTGCGTAGTCAGCGTTTCAGCGTCTAGCACAGGGGTCGGCAACCCAAAATGTTGAAAGAGCCATATTGGACCAAAAATACAAAAACAAATCTGTCTGGAGCCGCAAAAAATTAAAAGCCATATTACATGTGTTATGGGATATACATTTAATTAAGAGGACTTAAAGGAAACTAAATGAGCTCAAATATAGCTACAAACGAGGCATAATGATGCAATATGTACATATCGCTAGCCTAAATAGCATGTTAGCATCGATTAGCTTGCAGTCATGCAGTGACCAAATATGTCTGATTAGCACTCCACACAAGTCAATAACATCAACAAAACTCACCTTTGTGCGTTCATGCACAACGTTAAAAGTGTGGTGGACAAAATGAGACAGAAAAAGAAGTGGCATAAAACACGTCCTAGAAAGTCGGAGAAAGGTATACATGTAAACAGACTATACGGTGAGTTCAAGGACCGCCAAAGTTAGTAGGACAAAACGGCGCTCGCCAAATACTCGAATCAGTGAAGCATGTTTAATATAAGCAGTGTGATTTATAACAATTAGGGAGGTTTGTGTCATGTTTGTCCTCCTACAGAAACCATACTAAACAAAAAAATTGATTTTTTTCCCCTCATCTTTTTCCATTCTTCATACATTTTTGAAAAATCTCCAGAGAGCCACTAGGGCGGCGCTAAAGAGCCGCATGCGGCTCTAGAGCCGCGGTTTGCCGACCCCCGGTCTAGCAGATAGGTGTTTAGCAGGTGAGCATCAGGCAGCGGACTCTCCCCAAATGATAATAAACACCTCCCAGTCAACTACTAGTAACATCACTATGAGCCCGTTGACCTTCTAGAAACGTAAACTGCAACTCAGCTCGCTCGCAGTCCTGGCTTGAGGTGAAGGCTAATTACCTCTCAGTTCCAGCCACATCGACCCCTTCTGGGCGTAGACATGCTAACCTTTCTTCATTACAACTGTTAGTCACTCACTGGAATGAGTAGAATTGGTTATTGTGTACTGTGTTGGACTGGATGTTTATTTTGCACATTTTAAAAGCAATACTTAATGTTTACAGTGCTCCAGAATATTTAGATTGGCACTTTTTTGTATTGGATGTTTATCTTTATTTTTGCACATTTTAGCAAATAAGCAATACTTTCACTTTTGTTGAAATGTTTACACTGTTGTTACAGAATATTTCATTTTGCACTTTTTTGTATTGGATGTTTATCTTTATTTTTGCACATTTTAAAGCAAAATAAGCAATACTTTTACTTTTGAAATGCTTATACTATTGCAGAATATTAACATTTGCACTGGATGTTTACTTTTATATTTGCACATTAAAAAGCAAATAAGGTACTTTTAATTTTGTTAAATGTTAAAAGTTTTAAATGTTTACATTGTTACAGAATATTTTGTTATGTTGTTGTCAATGTTGACTGAGTGGCCATACTTTTTTTTTTGTAAATAAAAGCCATGCCTTTTGAAAAAACTGGCCGACATTTATTTTTTCAAAAAATAATCGGTAAAAGGAATAATTATCTATAGATTAATCGGAAAAAATAATCTATAGATTAATCAGAAAAAATAATCTATAGATTAACCGATTAATCGGAAAAAATAATCTATAGATTAATCGATAGAAAAATAATCGTTAGCTG
>NC_084737.1:66025525-66118025 GCF_033978785.1 Entelurus aequoreus
GCAACATCAATAACTCAACGTTGCTCATGCGTTAGTGTCACACGACACACAAAACAAACATTTAAAGCTCACTTTCTGAAGTTATTACTCATCCACAAATCCCTCGAATTATTCTTCTTCGGTGTGCTTCACTTGTTTTTTGACACCATCGATGATGTGGACGCGCATGCAGTCGTAGATCAACAGGAACGGCGCTGCGTGAAAAAAGTCACCCGGTGTCTTCGCGTAAGCGTCTATCAACCACTCGCTCATCTTTTCTTCATCCATCCATCCCTTCGAGGTAGCTTTTATGATGACGCCGGCTGGAAAGTTCTCTTTTGGCAAGGTCTTCCTTTTGAATATCACCGTGGGTGGAAGTTTCTGGCCGTTAGCATGGCAAGCTAGAACCACAGTAGGACGACTTCTCATTCCCTGTGGTGCGAATATTCACCGTACGTGTTCCCGTTGTATCCACAGTGCGGTTCACGGGAATATCAAAAGTCAGTGGAACCTTGTACGCGTGTCTCTTAGTAGGAGACATTTTGTGGTCTTCACAGAAATACACAAATGAAATGAAACGTAATATCCGCGCGCTTCTTCTTCTACGGGGGCGGGTGCTCACCTTGGCGGTTGCTTACAGTAGAAGAAGAAGCGCTTCCTCTTCTATGGGGGCGGTTGCTTACCGTAGAAGAAGAAGCGCTTCCTCTTTTACGGGGAAAAAAGATGGCGGCTGTTTACCGTAGTTGCGAGACCTAAACTTTATGAAAATAAATATGAATATTAATCCATATATAAGGCGCACCGGGTTATTAGCCGCACTGTCTGCTTTTGAGAAAAATTGTGGTTTTTAGGTGCGGCTTATGGTGCGGAAAATACGGTAATCCTCCTTTTTCATTGTCCCATTTACTCTCTGTAAAGCACCAGTTCCATTGGCAGCAAAACAGGCCCAGAGCATAATACTACCACCACCACCATGCTTGACGGCAGGCATGGTGTTCCTGGGAGTAAAGGCCTCACCTTTTCTCCTCCAAACTTATTGCTGGGTATTGTGGCCAAACAGCTCAATTTTTGTTTCATCGTCTGACCACAGAACTTTCCTCCAGAAGGTCTTATCTTTGTCCATGTGATGTCAGATGAAGCAAAAATTTAGCTGTTTGGCCACAATACCCAGCAATATGTTTGGAGGAGAAAAGGTGAGGCCTATCTCGGATAAAATAAAGTACGTCCACAGCGCGGACACGCTGCCTCCGCTTCAGACAACCCCGTACGTAAAACTGGTGTTAATTTGTATGTTAGTGTGTTATGATGGTAATTTTTCCAATGGTCTTTGAACACACTGTGTTGGCAGAGAATGAACGAGTGTTGTGTGCCTAGGGGTGAAACACAGCCGCAGACGATGTTTGCATAAAATTGGCCATAAAAGCTAAAGAGAGTGTCAGACTTATTTTTCCTGGACGGTACAATACATTATATTACTTTATTTTGTTAGGTGTGGTGACTAATATGAAGCCTGTACATTAGGGGGAAAACCTAAACGTAGTTAAACCGGAGGTATAGTGTAGCGCTTTTATTTTGAAGACGGAAAAGTGTGTGATTGTTTTGAGAAAGTGTCTTGACATGTTTTGATGTCGGATCGACTGTTTGCAATAAAAAAGTTTCTCTTCGACATCTAACCGACCGTCTTTTATTTCTTTTGAGCTTTTATGTCATCTTACTTACTAAAGCAGTCACAGTAACAATCTTAAATGTTATGTTATCACTGCACCTTAACCGTAATCTGAACATGGAAGTGAAGCACCACCCACCTCTAGAACGACACGTGCAGCAGGCAGTTCTTGCAGGTATGTTATGTCGTCTCTTCTCACCGCAAGAAATAGTCTTTTCTTGTCGGGAGAATAACTTATGGCTTTGAACCTGATATTTCCATAATGTGCCCTTTTCTTTATCCATTTCTGCTCGCTTGTGGCTCATCAGTAGCTAGTGAACTGCAGCCAAGTTCCCCTTCTACGGCACGGCAGGACGGTCAAAAAGGAAGTGTTGGCGTTAAAAGAATTAGTGCCATTATTGAAATGTATAGTTAACGCGATGATTATATATATATATATATATATATATATATATATATATATATATATATATATATATATATATATATATATATATATATATATATATATATATATATATATACGATAAATTGTGAGTTAAGTAATACGCAGCTCTACTTCTGCCTACATGCTCAATATTGAAGTGAAACTTTGTTTGTCAATACTTTATTTAGCCCCTTTATTGTTTTAGTTGTGTATATTTGAGGGGCCTCAATCTCCTTAACATATTTTATTGCTTTTGGTTGTGAATTTGTTCAAGTGCAAAACATTGCTAACAAAGTATATTTGATTGTTTTTATATAACTTGGAGATTTAAAAGTTTCCATTTCAATTACAATGTTAAAATATAGGACAAATACAAGTGTATTGCATTTGAAAGGATATACATGCGTTATTATGTATTATTACATCAGTGGTTAATTTGGTCTAAAAAAAAACAACGTAGTGCTATACTACATGTTACTCTCGATTAAATGTAGCTAAGTTACAGGGGAGGCTATCCCTGGAGAATTGTAGCAAGCTACACTACAAGCTACACGGCAAAAATAGTTTGCTACGTTGAATCTACTTTTAACGGCATTCTATCTATGGGCCCACATGTATAATATCAATGTTAATGTAACTGAGAGTGTACAAATGGAACCAATAGGGGTCCATTACGATTAACTATCTGTCATTTAGCTGGGGACACCCTACAACTACCTCTAGGGGTCCCCATACCCCATATGTGCAGTAAAACTTTTTATGAACTCAACTCACATTAATTTGTGTTCCTAAATTTGTGTTTGACGTCTTAGATAAAGAGAGCAGTTATGATTTTGGTTTACAGAGTAAAGAACTGAAACTAAGGTTACTGGCATTGTTTCCTCCAAACACATACATTTCTCTAAATGTGACTAATGATATTCTGGGTTTCCTGCATGTCATCTTCATCACTAAAGGAAAAATCTAATCTGCGGGAGAGAATTCTTCTGCCATTTTCAAATATTTTTTCTTTTATTTATTGTTTTGAGTTGTCAGCTTGAATCGTCCCTTTTGTGTCTGATTTCCTAGTCGTCATGTGACATGAGTATGTGTGTCAGTTCGGAGTTTGCTTACGAGTTTCGATGACCCACTTTAGCTTGCTTCTGATTGGCCAGTCTGTAAGGTTTTGCCCTAACCCGAGCCAACTGTGACTGATCATACAAACATCAACCAATCATCATGGCTTTTTTTCATATTTATGGATTTTTCATTTATCCAGGTCATTTTATTTTCTACTTTATTTTTAATGCCTAGATTCACAGTGGCCTAGTGGTTAGAGTGTCCGCCCTGAGATCGGTAGGTTGTAAATTCAAACCCCGGCCGAGTCATACCAAAGACTATGGCACTCAGCATCAAGGGTTGGAATTGGGGGTTAAATCACCAAAAAATATTCCCTGCTCCCCTCACCTCCCAGGGGGTGGATGGGTCAAATGCAGAGGACACATTTCACCACACCTAGTGCGTGTGACAATCATTGGTACCTAAACAGTCCATTTTCTCTCTTTGTAGCTTGTAGCTTTGATGTAAGCTACCCAGCAACACGGGCCTAAAAGTAGCTAAGCTACAGGAAAAGCTGCTTGTTTAAAAAAGTAGGTAAGCTATCAATTTACCATCAATTTAAGTGGACCCCGACTTAAAGAAGTTGAAAAACTTATTCGGGTGTTACCATTTAGTGGTCAATTGTACGGAATATGTACTTCACTGTGCAACCTACTAATAAAAGTCTCAATCAATCAATCAATCAAAGCTACCGCCAATCTACTGGAAAATGTAGTTAAACTACGTAACTCAGCTACATGTTGCTTGTTACTGCCCATCATTGCTGATTAGTAGGGCTGCATTAACTAATCGACTAAATCGATTAAAATTGATTATAAAAATAGTTGGCGATTAATTTAGTCATCGATTCGTTGGATCTATGCTATGTGCATGCGCAGAGGCAATTATTATTATTTATTTATTTATTTTTATTTTTATTTTTTTTAAATAAACCTTTATTTATAAACTGCAACATTTAAAAACAGATGAGAAACAATAATCAAAATAAGTATGGTGCCAGTATACTGTTATTTTTTCAATAAAATACTGGAAAGGATATAAATGTAGTTTGTCTCTTTTATCCGATTATTAATCGATTAATCTAAGTAATAATCGACAAATTAATCGATTATCAAATTAGTTGTTAGTTGCAGCCCTACTGATTAGCAATAATGGACACATGCTGGTGTGAAAATACAAAAAACCCAACTATTTGAGAAATCAGACTAATTTAGTGCATGGAAACGTAGTGAATGACAAAATAATTGACACTTTAGATGGCTAAAATATGACAAAAACTGAGAGACATTTTAGGGAAAAGACTGACTAAAACAAAGTCAAAATGGACACTGGTCCTGTGCGAGCCAATAACAATTAGTCACAAGTAGTCCTCGGTTTCGTGTGGCAGTCTTCCACTGCTCCCTTGCCACTTAGGTTTGTACACAGCCTGAAAGGTCAGCTTTTTACAAGTCCACAATAATGGCTTCGTATTGAATGAAAGGGGTTTTGTTGCCCTCGGCCTGACTTGTACCAGTGTTCTCATGTAGCAGGAATGAAGTATCCCACGCAAGCCATTATACCATCTTAGCGATACTTACATACATATTATTAAAACCCGTTTTACAACTTCCAGCTCAACTATTAAGCGGGAAGTGCAACAAAGACCTATTGAGGGGAGTTTTTTTCGGTCTCTTCTCCACTTCACAATAGAGAGAGGAAACTTGGGGCGGGCGAAAAGCGCCAGCTCTCTACAACACGCTCCTGACACAGAAGCCTGTTTCTGCACAGCGGATGACCATTTGGTAGCGCTCCCAGCTTTAAACCCCCCTCTCCCTTTGCACGCCTGGACTCTTGCAACCCCTCCTTCGCCGCTGTGTTGCCTAGCAACGGTGGGCTGGAGCAATAGGAGCAGGGGGCAGAGCGATTCAGGGAGCAGATTGGCGGATGATTTATTAGCTGGGCTGGAGAGCAGCGAGCCCAGGCAGCTGAAATGGAGCCTTAAACTGGAGCCTACATGTAGAGAGGGAGGCAGCAAGAGAAGAAAACTGAAGTGAAGAGCAGGAGGGGGGAGGCGCATGACAGACCATGTAAATTATATAGTTGGGAACATAATTAAGATGACATAATTAGGGCAGACAGGAACCTCACGGCTGGAAGAATGAAAATATACCTCAACTTTGAAGGAATATTCAGATATTCGTGTAACCCTTCTTACTGACATTTTCATTGCATGCTACACAGCTTTGTAATTCTGATGGTGTGCATTGCCAAACCTGGTTATACGCAGATAACATGCTGGCAATATGCTTGTTCGAGGTTTTGTGGTTGTGGTTGGAGACACGCCGCACAAGCGCTTCAGCTGGAGACGGCACCATCTGCTGGCTAATCAAACACTACACCTTCCCTCTGATTATTGCAAATTAACTGCTGAGCCAAGTCACTCCTGCAACATGCTCTTTTTTCTTTAGCTCTCAGCTGGGGAAATTCAATCTTAGCTTTTATATTTTATGTAACTTGTTTTCTCATATTTTTGTTTAAACACATTTATCTTTTCATTACCCTTTTCTCTTTTCAGCTAGCTCTTGTCCACTTGTAAATCTGGGCTTTGTTCCCCACGCGTAAACAGCCTTTTGGTTACATAACATGGAAACCCAACCCCTGACTCTCAGTAAAGACTCTGTGTCGGGTTTTCCTCATCGCTTGCCTCCTTCCTCCCGTGTCTTAGACCTTTCTCCACACATCACATAGCAGCCTGTCTCCTCTCTCCGGCTGCTCTTCTGCTTGTACATTACCATGAACGTGTGTGTCCAAGTGTGCGTTCCCAGCACCGAGTCTGTAGCTCTTGTGCTGCATCTAATAACAGATCATAGCCCTTGGTGTTCATGTGTGGTACTGAAGAAGTGGAGTGTGTGCTTGCTGGAATTCCTGATGGGAATCCCAGGACTCCACTCCGGGATTTTCCTCCCGCTGCAAACCAGAGGCTCTCTTGCAGAAAGATCACATGTAAAGCCTTCCCCTTTGTAGTGGAAGAGCGGAGAGTGACAAGCTATTCCGTGCTTGTAAAAAAAAACAAGAGGAAAAACAGCTATGTACCATCGGAGGCATTGTGGATATACCCCCCGATTACCTGTGTGGATGTAGAGGCTCGTTCAGCTCACCGCCAGGACTTTTGCCTGCTTTTTGCCAGAGTTACTTGATGGAAACGGACCGGGGCTTGCTTCTGGAACAAGAAAGTAAATCTGTTGGTTGTCCGCTTTAGAGGCTATGCATGTTTTCAGCCTCCGCTTTTTATGGCTTGCAATGCATGGCTCTTAAAGGAGAAGAGGTGTATTTAGACGGCTGGAGTAGAAAGTATATGTGTTGTGTTCCTTATTAAGATGACACTTTTACACTCGTAACCAGCAGCAGTTTCTCACATCATGTTCATATAGTTTCACTTTTGTCAATATGTATTTCTCCATTCCACACAAAATGTAGAACTGTAGACTGTCAGATATAATTGGGGAGGAAGTTCAGGTCTTGGTTTTGAACTTCACTTTTATGATCAACATGTGTCTTGTTTAACATCTGCCCCCACATAAGAATACGTTGTAACCTCTGCGTCTCTCTTGCCCTACTTGTCATTTCCTCTCTTTTGTACCCTGACATGACTGTGTTTGCTCCGCTCTTTAAATGGCTACGCAGCCTTGTAAATAAATAGACATCACAACTCTCCCACCACAGTCGACTGAAAGGAAAACTGTTTTTCACAGTGGCGCTGGATCTGTAATAACTGTTTTTTCTCCCCCCCTTCTCTTTTCCCTATAAAATCTGCAGAAGCGCTTCATTAAAGGCTTGAGACAGTTCGGAAAAAACTTCTTCAGGATCCGGAAGGAGCTCCTGCCCAACAAAGAGACGGTATTTATTTTCCCCTCTTATGGAAAAAAATCCTGTTTTATTGTATTAACAAAATATAATAAGTAAAACCTCAGCCTGACTGCTTTAAAACCTCATCAGTGTTTAAGTACTTCTTAAATTCATTATTATCTTGTATTGAGGTTACTAAAAATACATATTTATTACATATGTTTTTTTTAACAGAAAGACACAAAAAATACTCAAATGCATGCGCAAATAGTAAGCAAGTCAGTTGTGACATGTTTATGGAAGTTGTCAGCAAAAGAGCAGCGATGCGGCCATAACGCGTTAAGATATATGGAAATGAACTGTTTAAAAAAACTTGTATATACTTTTTGTGTAATATAATTCATTTTGGGTTATAATAACCCTTTCCGTAAGTGATAATAAATACAGGTCACAGTTGCCAGACTGCACACAGTGTGTTGATATTCACTGTGTGAGAGTACTGTTACAGTACAACTGTGTCAAATCCAGACCTAGCAATGATTAACACTCAGTCGTGACCACACTGAAAAACAAAAAATACCAATGCCCAGACTTTATGTTCCTCTTTAAGATGACTTGTTCTTGATTTATATCTCCACTAAGTGGAGTGTGTGTGCATGTTACTCCTGACTGTTGCACATTTTGACTTATTATTATTTACTGCTGTAAAAGTCCTGACAGTTAGTAATAACAAATCAAATTGTATTTATCGTAAAAATTAATGATTGATTTTGAATCGATGGACAAATGTCCAAATATTGATTATTAATTGCATTTTAAATAAAGTAATACAGAAGATTCTAAAATGCAGATTTAGTGCAACTGCAGACACATAAAGGTAGGAGGAAAGGACAAGCTATGCTAGCCGTGGCGCTAAACTAGCTTGAATGTGAAGTAGTGAAACAAGAAAATAATAAATGTTTTGTACATTCAAACAAAAGTCTAACTGTAACCGCGTAGAGCAGGGGTGTCAAACTCATTTTAGCTTAGTTGCATGGAGAAAAATGTATTCCCACGTGGGCTGGACGGGTAAAATCATGGCAACAAATACAACTACAACAACTTCAGATTGTTTTCTTTGTTTTACTCTGGCCCAAAATAGAACAAGGACATTCTGAAAATGTACATATCACAAATAATCCTCTTGACAAAACACTTCAAATTAGTAAAAAATTCAAAAACACCATTAAGAACACAATGAAATTAGACTTAATCTCAGTGTTTCTACAAACCAATTAAACTTTAAATCACAGCCTATCTATGATTGCACAAAAACAAAACAAAGCATAAATAAACACACTTCTATGTATCAATTACCTAATTTATCATTTCCATTGTTGACTTTCTTTAAATTTACTCAGAAGAAAATCATTTTCACAGAACTATATCAATTGTGCAGTGTCTCATCCAGCATTTTAGGTGAGGTTACCAATTGTTTATTTTACTCCTGTTTATATTACATTGGGTTGAGGGGGAGGAGTCGCAGCCCCACTTTACCTTGTACCTCTTGCTTGGTATACTTGCTCACCCCAATATGAACTATTTGCTTACCTAACAAAATTGCTATTGTGACATCCAATGGACACTTTTAGAACCGCAGTTTCTATGATTTAAAAATGCAGCTCAATTTTACACTTAGCAAACTCATCTCGCGGGCCTGAGCCGGCCCGCGGGCCGTATGTTTGACATCCCTGGCGTAGAGAGTAACCAGGTAAGAAGCGGAAAAAATACCAAGTAGATGAATTAGTCAGAAGAGAGAATAATATCCACACAGTGTGACAACGCTGTCAGGCATAGATATGAATGAGTAGGTCGTTGATACTTTGAGCTGCAAGTTTACATCGACTGGGGACAAAGTGTCTGAGCTTTCCGTGGTTATTGGAAGGCACAGATATTATAACAAAGATGCCTGTTCACCAAGTAGAGATGCTTCTTTACAGTTCTCGCGTATGTAGTCTTCCACATATACATCTATGCTGTGCGCACTTACATCTAAAAACCGTAATACTAGACACGTAAACGTCATACGGTCAAATGTCCTACCCCTGTCTAAACATTAGGCAGCTTGCGCGCTAATTCCTTGCTATCTTAAATGCTAACATGAATACATGATACATTAACGTAGTCAGGGTTCGTACGGGTGCTTAAAAACCGTGAAAATGCTTGGATTTTAGTGTTTTGTTTTCAAGGTTTGAAAAATGCTTGAATTTTGGGTGAAGTGCTTGTAAATGCTTGGAAATGTTCATCATATTTCTCGGCAGTCTGAATCAATAGGCAAATTATAAAATGGAAAAAAATAAAATAAGTTGACTTAAAAGTGAAAGCTACACGCTTGATCGCCCCCAAGAGGACAGTGGTGCATCGGTCCATCATGCCGGGAGGTTGAAGTTTTAATGAACATTCCCGCGACCCCGAATGGGACAAGCGGTAGAAAATGGATGGATGGATGGAAATTATTAGTCCATTATTGGACTTGTTTGTACTTTGAAGGTCATGTAATGTATAATTTGTAACCTTTTTCACAACTTAGAGCTGAGTTAATATGAATGATTTTGTAGTTTTTACACAACATGGTTTTATGCATTTCTTGCTCTATTATTTTCGTTGTCTACTTAACTTGTCTGGCTATACCTCAGTAAAACCAAAAAAAGTTAACTTTTGTCTTTTTTTTGTTTGTTATCATAGCCACAATTATAAGGCTAGATATGCTTAATAAAAGGTGACTGAGGTGTGTGAAACAAACAAAATATTTTCCTTTAATTTATTATCTTTATATTAATGTGGAACAGTTTTGTTAATAAATGAGTGAAATTTAAATTTTGAGGGTGCATGTATTTATATCACGTTATTCAGTTTAGAAGCACAAATACAGTGTGAATCAATCCGTGCTGTTCAATGTCATTGAGTGCTGTAAGAAAAAGAACAAGAAATTTGAAAAACAACACAAATGGAGACACGTTTGCAAACACCAATGACATTGAATAGTCTACAGAAACACTGCTTTGTTTTCTATGCCCCATTCAGTTAATGATAACTGCTGGTTCAATGTTAGGCTTAGGTTTTAGCAGATTTTCCGTATTTTTCCTACAGATAGCATTTGGTGACCTCAAACAACAAGGCCATGGATTGATTCACACTGTTTTTTGCCTTTTGAAGCGTACTGGAAAAACTGGAAATTTGATCTTGAAAGTCCTTAAAACGTGCTTGAATTTGGCCATGGAAAAGGTGTATGAACCCTGCGTAGTTCTTCTCAAATAGTATGGTAGGCCCCCGGATGACGCATGGGACCACGGGTATCATGCTTCAAACCCTGCTTCAAAAATCAGTGCGCTACAAAAGGTGCTCATTGTAACCATTATTTCTGACTTTCTAATTTTGATTAAAAAAAAATCCAGCACAAATTGTTTAAATTTTATTTTTTTAGGTGGTTTAAGTGTTTTATATATTGAGCTCATGAGTTATTGTTGCTGTTCAATTTGCGCGAAATGTTTTCTTCTTCCTCGGGGGGCGTAACAGAAAATAATACCATACCATACCATACCAACTTTATTTATAAAGCCCTTTAAAAATTGTGAAGCACTGCATTAATGTTATACGTACAAATGTCTAAACATTTATAAACACATTGCTGTCCAAGCAACTAAGTTATTCAATTGTGCACATTGAACCTAATTCATACAGACATCAAGTAAACTTGCATGACGTCACATAAACAGGAAATGAAGCGTGCAATCCCCCTTCTGCCTTTATCATTAATAAACACTTTAAAACCTAAAATCTATGTATTTTAGAATAAAACTTGAGTAAAAGATTTTATTGTGTGTAAAAGTACTTTTTGAGCACATTCAACAATATTGTGATAATGATAATCGGGATCATTTTGATCACAATAACCCTGATCTGAAACTTTCATATCGTTCCGTCCCTCATGTGTAGTGTCTTTGTTTAAATATTTTGAAATATGTGATTGGTTATAAAATTAGGCACTAATGGTTATAAAAGGAGGTATTAAGGCAAGTCAACCTGGAGAGGAGTCTACTTTGGCAGCAGAGGTAATAGACCTCCTCGAGGATGGAGGCCTGCCACTGCCACAGAGCAGAGAGAGATTAATTTTCCCCCTGCAAATGGAAAATAAACTGCCCTTTAAACATATTAAAAGTGGGGGGAAATGACAGAGCAATCGTGGAGGGGAAAGCTAAGAAGGCTGGGCGTTAGCTGTGTAGACACTAACAGCCTAGCTTGTCGAACTGAGGGGGGGGGGGGGGGGGGACTCTTGCTTATGATTCAACTTGCTTTTTGTGCTGTAAGTCTGATCTGAGCCAGTGCCAGTTAATACCCGCAGGAAAGCTCTGTTTATTTCCTACTCCCTTCTTTCCAAATCCTACCTCGAGAACACAAACACAACAATCATTCCGGATGTTCCCGCACACTTCTATTCCGCCACATACATTTCCAGACAAAGCATCAATGCAAATACATAAATGCAGTGTCTCTTTCACCATTATCCCAGTCATATTCATTATTATATAACCACCCGGTGTTCCACGGGTCCATTTCCACACCGGCCCTGAAGCGTCAGCGTGGCTCAAATAGCCAGCGCCGAGCGTAAAGGACCCAGCGCTGTGTAAACACTCCAAGCCTGACTAACACTCAGGAATGCTTTATATAAAATCGCATAAAGGCCTGCAAGGGAAGTGGGTGTGTCATCTGACTGGCCTTACTGCCACCATTTACTTGGTTTGGACGTCATGGAACACTCGCTTGATTTCAGTGTGCAAACAACTAAACATGCTGAAACCGCAGATTCAGAGATAGCTGTTAGTTTAAAAAAAGTTCCATTTAAGGTGCATTCGGATCAACTAAAGCTCAGTCTTCATTCATCTCAAAAATTAAAATAGTTTTTAGCGACTATAAAAATTACTGTTAAATTATAATAGTGTGTTTATTTTAAATTGTACGTATTTAATAGTTTTAAAGACCAATAGCATTTATCAAAGAAGCCTCTATTTATTACCATTGATATAATATATTTAATTATGAACTAAAATCTTTCATCAAAGCCTCCATTTATACAGGCTTGATCACTTTTTTCCACAACATTTTCAGGCACAAAATTAGCATCATTAATGACATAGTGATAGGAAAAAATATGATCTCTGTATTTTTTGCAACATAACTTAATTTAAAAATAAATCATCTCATTGACAGATTTTTCTCCCTCACTTTGCACTCAAGCTGCGATAATTAATTTTAATATTTGACCTAGTGTGTAATTGTGAGTGTGAATGTTGTCTGTCTATCTGTGTTGGCACGGCGAAGAGGTGGCGACTTGTCCAGGGTGTACACCGCCTTCCGCCCGAATGCAGCTGAGAGCCTCCAGCGACCCCCCGCGATCCCGAAAGGGACAAGCGGTAGAAAATGGATGGATGGATGGACTTAAAGGGGACCTATTGTGATTTCAGTCTACATTTAGAACACTTCCTTTTGGTGTACATTATATGTATTGGATATGCTTTAGTGTAAAATTGGTGTCATTTGCTCCAAAGTCATATTTGTATGTCGTTTTTTTAGCTGGATTGCAAGTTGTTTAAATTTGGATTGCAAATGAAACCACACCCTACCTTTTCTAAAAGTATCCTAATTTATCTTTTGAAAAGGTGCACTGTTAAAATATATACCTTGAAGTTGTCACCGCTATTTTTTTTCTTTACACAATCGAAATTAAACTTTGTAAACATTATATAGATTTACCTGGTCACAACAATAGGTACACCTGCGAGCGATTCTGTCATATAAAAACAGCTGCTTTCGGTTGCATTTATGTCACTGCAAGTCACACATCTGTGTTGCATGCCAAGATTAAATAACTAACAATTTGTTCTACCTTTTTTTGCATTTCCTCAGTCTGAAGCAGAGTGGGAGGAGCATTAGTTAAAGGGAGACCTATCATGCAATACCAACTTTTCTTACCTATCGGTACCTGTTTTTGTGTATTTAGGATCTGCGCAAGTCCCGAAAAGTTAAAATCAAACCATGGAGGCATGATAGGGATATTTATAAAACAATCTTGCCTTACTTCATACTTCCTCCAAACGAGCTGTTTGGAATTTTCCCCAATTGTGACATTAGCGACTATCTCCATATTTGATAAAAATTTACCCCAAGTGCTTTGCTTGAGTCCGCCACTGTAGTCCGACGCTATAGTCAATAAGCTCCTTCTTTTTCACTATCCTTTTGTTGTGGGGCAGACTGGCTCGTACATGCACATGCATCCTCCGCTGTTGCCATTTTTAATAAAAATTAGCACATGGTTCGAACTTACATTTGTCAGTAGACTCGCTATGGAAGCGCTAAAAACTACAACATGGACGACGGGGAAAAAACGAGAAGCCACGTAAATAGGGCGCACGCATCCTAAAGAGACAGTATGTCCGTAAAACATATTCTATGGAAAATTTTGACCAAAGAACCACCATTACATGTTATGTTGACCATAAGGAACTGTTTTAAATATAGAGAAAAAGCATATTTTGAGCTCTTTAATCACTAAAAAAGTACATTGACCTTGTGGTGACATCACATTGTAGTCAGACGGCGAAACCCTGAGAACACAGGCATCCAAAACTGCATGCAAGTGTCGCGGTTGTGTACTCCCCTGTTCAGCTGTGTTGTGTTTTTCCCAAGTGTTCCACCCGGGCCTCAAACCCAGGTCGCTGGCATGAGAGGCAAGCGGGCTGACTACTGAGCTGAAAGCTCAGATTATCAACCCGATAGCCATCACTGCTCTTGAAGCTGTCAGAGAGTGAGGTTTACCAAAGCCGGCCTTCGTTACACTAGCTCAAGCCAAAATGCCTTAACTCTATTATTTGATGATTTGGCATTGTTTAACACGAGTCTTCAACGTTGCAACAACATTTATAAGTCAGGAAATTGATGTCAGTGTATTAAGTCACGTTATTGGTGCTAAGAAATGCAGCATCCTCATTCTTTCTTTCAAAGAAAAGGGAGCACTGGAACCCTCCAGGTCTTGTCATTAACCGGATGTCCAACAGGCAAAAACTGTTCTCAACTCAGCCCTCAAAGCAGATGTTTGCCCTCGTACAATCTGCACAAACGTCAAAGGGAATTAATTGCCATGTCCTTAGATCAGCAGCCAGAACCTTGGGCAAGAGTGTGATTTATAAATACTTTACTCGAAATACTAATTAAAGCAGCTCCAAACGACAGACGCCTGGGCCAGTTAACGGCAGCTGTCAGAAGTGCGACAGAACCGCTTCCGTGTTGTGCAAATGATCTAAGTTGTCTGGGCAGTCAAATCGCTGTGGGCTGGCGGAAGCTCAACCCATTTGTATTGATGTTCTATTAACTGACAAGACGCGAGGCAAAAAAGCCCCTTTTTCTTTCTAAAAGATGGAGCTGAGAGAGCTATAGTTCCTGGTATAATTGAGCTCTTTGCTAGGCTTCATGTTGTGGTTTTTGGGAACAGGCTTATCAGCAGAACACACAGGCTTGAGCCTCCAGCAAAAAAAAGCTCTGTTGTTATCCAATCTGCTTTCATTGGGAAAATCGCTTACAGCAGGAAAAACACGAGTGCTGATTCTTCAGCGTGTGCATCCCTGACCTATGAAAGCGGAGCTTATTCAGTCATTCTCCTACAGAAAGGCGCTGCACAGCAGGGAAGGGTTGTCTATTTAACCGCCATTCACATACACACGGCACCGCCAATCAAGGTCTTTTTACTATTCAGCTGCTGCCGTCTGCACAGGGCCTACAAGCCATCACCACTGTGCATCTATTTTAGACTTAACTGAAAACATGCCCTCAGTAGTTTTCCCTTGATTTCAATTCATAAAAGCTTTTAGCTAAACAATGTATTAAATATTTCAGCAGAAGTACTGTTGTTTCAACTAGTTTGCTGTCTAAAGAAGGAAAAATCAGCTGTGGAAAGTTGAACTTCACCCACAACTCCACCTGGAAGCATTTTTCTGACATTGAAATAAGAATTGTGAACTTTTAGCGAGAGATTCTCCCATTGTATTAAAATCAAGAAAAAAAGGTTTATAATAATATTGTTGTATTAGTCCAACCACCAATTTTCAGAAACACAGTTTTGATAGGCTCCAGCGACCCCTAGAGGGACAAGCGGTAGAAAACGGATGGATGAATGTCTCAGCAAGTGGGCATTATGACCTATTATGGAGTGCTCTAATCGACTGTAACCAGCAGAGGCGCTGTTATTGATGCTTAATTAATAAACCTGTCATCATAACAGAAGTTCTAAATGTTCCTGGAGAGATTCTTCTATCTTATTAAAAATATCTACAAAGTAACAATTGATGTGATGGTAAATGTACCACATAGTCAACTAAAAAGCTCCATTCCTACACATTATTTCCAGGTTCTTATAAAGCATGGCTTTCCAAAGTGCCCGTGCCACATTCTTCGACTAAAGATTTTTGCATAGTCAAACCTGAATTGTTAGATTTTGCCCATCGTCTACGACCATTCAAATCTATGGCGTTGTTTTTTAAGTGAAATGAGCATATGATGATGTGTAGTGGTAGTGTATACTGCAAGGTTGATAATCAAATCCGACTCATCTGAATTGAATCGTCAAATCTTCGACTATTTGAAGACCCCTAAAAACTACACAAAAAGTGCTGTAATGTAAAGCCTCAGTGGAAAATGTTTGGACACCATTGCTATAAAGTGTCTTTGGCCAGTTAGATGTCAAATATATAAATCAGATTTAAATATTTAAAAAGCGGTTTGTGCAGCACGGCACAACCGCAATGTCCTGATTGGCTTAAATACAATATTAGTAATCACATCATGAAGGGGAGGTCTGCAATGGAATGACTTGACACAACTGTATTAGGGACGTGCGATATGGCCTAACTCTCCATCACGATAAATATTGCAGCCTCCTGCGATAACGATATATATCACATTATATTATTTGGTACATAAATGATAATAGCAGCATTTTAAAACCGGTTACTGAGGCTCCTAATTAGGCTGCTGATTTATGCTGTAACATATTGCTAAATTTCTCGTTCTATTATTTTATGAAAAATATTATTAATGTACTTGTTAAGTTACTGTTAATAGCCGGTTATATTCTGTTGCAACTTGTTTCTATCTACACTTCTGTTAAAATATAATTAGCATTCATTCTTCTGTTGTTTGGATACTTAAAGTTAGTTTTGGGCGATACTACAAATTTGAGTATCGATACAATACCAAGTAGTTACAGGGGCAGTATTGGTAACACCAATGCTGATACCAAGACTTAAATTATTTTACGATCATGTAATAATTTTATTTTTGATCACAATTATAATCAAGACAAAAACACAGGATGGCGGTGTAACAATATCATTGTTACACCGTCATTGTTTGCTTTTACGTAGCAGTTGTGAGGTCGTGCAACTTCAGTATATGTAATTCAATGTAAATCTTCAACGTATTTAGTTAAGAATTAGTTTTTTTTTCCCTTTCATTACATTCAATATTTTGAGCAAAATAAATGAAATAGTGCAAAATAACTAAACATAAGCAAAAACTACTCTTGGCTCCAATTTGAATTATTTGGCTTTTGCCCTGAAAGCCTTCGTGTGTTCAAGGAGTTTTTCCCTGAGTTTGCAAACAACAAAAACATTGACTAAATATGTAATAAAAAAAATTTGTGACAATAAAAAATATTGATCGCTGTATTATCGACCATGCTTGGTATCATTACTGTCGATATTTATATAGATCCTTCCACCCCTGTTTACATTCAAAAACTGTATCTTAGTTGTTAGCATGTCTTATTGTATTCTAACCATGCTACATTATACAGCTTAGGTCCTACAGTGTGTAGTGTAGTGTAGTGTAGTGTAGTGTGTTTAGCTGTCCCTCACCCCCCAGTGATAATGTTACTTGTAGAAAACGTACTTTATTTTCCGCCTTGGAGGTTAGCCGCTATCTAGTTAGCGAGGATGCTACATTGTTTTAAGCACACACTGCACTGTAAAATTTGCGGGACACCACTAGAATTTGTCATCAACTTGCATTATCAAATGAATATTGTATATCGCAGTGGTGTCAAACTCATTTTACATCGGGGGCCACATGGAGAAAAATCTACGCCCAAGTCAAGTGGGCCACACTGGTAAAACCATGGCACGATAACTTAAAAATAAAGACAACTTCAGATTGTTTTCTTTGTTTAAAAATAGAACAAGCACATTCTGAAAATTTACAAATCATAATGTTGTTGTTTTTTTTACACTTGCATGTTGCAGTTTATAGTATTCTACCTTTTCTTTGTCGTTATTTATACTTTCTGAATAAATTAGGTGATAATGTTCATCAGTCAACTCATTGGTATTAATTTTCAATCTGTCAAGATAAAAAAAATATAAAAATCAAATTACTGGGTGTTATTTATGTAGTTTGATTATTTTCCTCAACTGATGTACTAACATCATGTGGTTTATATTTTTTTTTACGTATGTAGCATAATCTACATAGATACAAAGAATTGCTATTGCGACATCCAGTGGACACATTTAGAACAGCAGTTTCTTTCATTCAAAAGTTTCGGCTCAATTTTATACTTAGCAAACTCATCCCGCGGGCCGGTTGAAACCTGTTGGCGGGCCTTACGTTTGACACCCCTGGTATATCGTTTTTATCACACAGCCCTAAACAGACATGTATGTCTGGCAGTCAAGCATATTTAACTACCACGAGCATCCATTTACCTCTCTTACTTGAGCCAGTAAACACGAAGAGTGCACGTTCGGGCTTCACTAATGGATGTTAGCACAACTCACAATCAGTCCCAAAACCCCAAATAGTTGTGAAAGCTTGTTGAGCAAGCTCTCAGCTCCCAGGATTTATTGCACACATTTTGTTATTTTCCCAGAACTGTTTTTTGGAAGAGCTTGTGGTCAGATTCTGTGTTTGATTGTCCATTGTTATCCGCTGCTGGGCTTTTTATCCCTCCTCTTCGGCTCCCCTCCACACTCGGCCCTCCCCCTCTTTCTGCTCTCCCCTGTCCTCTTTCTTCCCCTACTCTTGTCAGTAACGGCCTAAACCGTTTGGCTTCATGTCAAAGCAGGGGCCTTTTGTGGCTCTGTCACAAATCTGCCAGGAAAAACAGAAACCATCTGTTCAGGCCCGAGCCAAAGAAGAGATGAGGGTGTAAATACATGAGTTTAGCCCTCGCCCTAGGTACTGCCCATGCGCTCGAGACCTCCGAGACTTCCCACTTGGCCTCAGCGTGCCCTCCCAACTAGCAATTATAGTGTAGATGAATGGAAGCTCATCAAGTGTAATTCTTAAAACAAGAACATCATCAGTGTGATTCAACACTAAGTGATTCACCGCTTGATGCTAATGCTTCACTTGATACTATTTATATGAGTCACTCCAATCATTACTTGCAAGTCCAATTCCATTTGCAATCTGAGCACTTGCTCTGTTTCTTAGCCCCGTCTCTACGGAGAGGAAACATTGGCGTACTTGAGTCTTGAACGCCTCGACCGTGTCGCACGTCGGCTTGTTTGCAGGCAACCATTTTAAGTGGCAATAAATGCAAAAGAAGTGCTGAGTTGTCGTGTTAGAAGAGTAAGCCCTTTCCATGTTAAATAATCCACCGACCAAAAAGCTCCTGCAGATTGAAGCCCTTTAAAAGGCCTCATAATGCTGAGCTTATGTTGTCACTATTTCATGTAGAGTGGAGTGGCAGCACACTCTGTACCGCGCTGCTCTGATTTAGTGGACAGGCAGTGGGAATTATGACCCGGCAAGCCAGGGCCACTCTAGACTGCTATTCATTCCACTTTCCCATATACAGGCATAATGCTTGAGTTGTAGTTTTGTTGTTTTTCCTCCTGGAAGAAAATAGTACCAAGCATTGACAAAGACTATAAACTAGTTACAGTTACATTGACTACGTTTCCATGCACTAAATTAGTCTGATTTCTTTAATAGTTTGGAATTTTGTATTTTTACACCAACATGTGAAGTCCCAGTGTGCATACACACGCTCTAATGCGACTATTGGTCATACGCAGTGTGCCTCCCGTACACTGGGGGGCACTTATTTCCTTTTAGCGCGGAACAATGTATTGCTTTTCCGGTTGACCTATGACTTCATACCAAAACAAGTTATCTTTGCAGCTCGTCACAAGTTAACAGCCCAGTCCTTGTTGTACTTGATGTCAGCTGTAATATTGGCACAGATTAGAAATATTATGTCTCTAACAGCTACACTGATGTAAAATAGCAGACAGCATCAAAAATTATCTTAGATAGCACCGCCAACATGACACTACTACTAAGAAAGTCTCGGACTGGATGTGGGTCCGAAGCAAAGAAAGAAAGACTGGCAGGAGGGAGTGGTTTTGAAGGAATTTTCTGACAGAATTTTCAGACCAAGAATCATAGAAAGAAAACTTTTCAATGTCTCGTAGTTCATTCAAGTAGCTCTGTGAATTGATGAAAGAAGTTTTAAGTCTGAAGGATATTGTCCTGAACAAGCTTGCCATTTGTGCGAAGTGATGGCTAACCAGTTTGGAGTGCACAAATGCAGTGTGAAGAGGTTTGTGTACGCTTTCTTCTTTACCTTGAACAGTGGAACCTCGATTTACGAATGTAATTGGTTATGTACGTGTGTGTGTGTGTGTGTGTGTGTGTGTGTGTGTGTGTGTGTGTGTGTGTGTGTGTGTGTGTGTGTGTGTGTGTGTGTGTGTGTGTGTGTGTGTGTGTGTGTGTGTGTGTGTGTGTGTGTGTGTGTGTGTGTGTGTGTGTGTGTGTGTGTGTGTGTGTGTGTACACTACCGTTCAAAAGTTTGGGGTCACCCAAACAATTTTGTGGAATAGCCTTCATTTCTAAGAACAAGAATAGACTGTTGAGTTTCAGATGAAAGTTCTCTTTTTCTGGCCATTTTGAGCGTTTAATTGACCCCACAAATGTGATACTCCAGAAACTCAATCTGCTCAAAGGAAGGTCAGTTTTGTAGCTTCTGTAACGAGCTAAACTGTTTTCAGATGTGTGAACATGATTGCACAAGGGTTTTCTAATCATCAATTAGCCTTCTGAGCCAATGAGCAAACACATTGTACCATTAGAACACTGGAGTGATAGTTGGTGGAAATGGGCCTCTATACACCTATGTAGATATTGCACCAAAAACCAGACATTTGCAGCTAGAATAGTCATTTACCACATTAGCAATGTATAGAGTGTATTTCTTTAAAGTTAAGACTAGTTTAAAGTTATCTTCATTGAAAAGTACAGTGCTTTTCCTTCAAAAATAAGGACATTTCAATGTGACCCCAAACTTTTGAACGGTAGTGTATATATATATATATATATATATATATATATATATATATAGGTATATATATATATATATTCTGGGCTATAGAGCGCAGAATACAAGCCGCACCCACCAAACTTTAGAAGAAAAAAATATTTGTTCATATTTAGCCGCACCTGACTATAAACCGCAGATATATACGTTGCAAAATTAGTTATTTTTATACAAACACTACAACATTACAGCAAGCCTAAATGTCAACACTGAACACACAAGTCTCATTGCTGCGCTCAAAAACAAAGGAAAATCATTTTACCTTTTGTCTGGTGAAATGTGTGGCTGGCTTTGTTGAACACTCTGGGACTTTCCAAGTTATAAACGAGCAGTGGCTTCATGTAGTCACCGCTAGCAGTGTGAGGCAATCCATCATCTGCTGTCCAGGTAGTTCCTTCTCCTTCGCCGTAATAAAGATCTGCTTTTTCGGTCTTGTCGCAAATTCCCCTTCGCAGATAAAAACCTCAAAGTGAAGGTGCTACAAGCCGTAGGCTAACTACGTAGCTAAAATGTTAGTTCAGTGATTGCTCACAGCGAAACTGTAAGAGTTTAGACACATTTAAAGCATTACTGATCACACAAATTGATTTCTAAGACATGCTGACACAGCTCTGACGGTACGACAATTTTGGAAATAAACTTAAAATAATGGAAATAAACTACGCTCTTGGGAATGCCCGCGCTGGTGTGAACGGGATGTAAACAGGATGTGACGTAGGGGGCCCCGCCTCTTCAAAATGGCCATGCCCGCGCTTACAGGAACTGATGTCATCAAAATGGCAGCCCCCATTGGGCTTCCAGGGGCACAGAAAATGAATGAATAAATAAACTAAACGTTTATACGCCGAGACATGGTCCGCACATAGAGACATATTTGGGGCGATGTCAACGCCGAAAAGAATGCAAAAGGTTCCACTGTAATATACAGTACTTGCTTTATTCCCTTTCATCTCATTCGTATCTCGTTCCGGAGTCCAAATAAAGAAATTCTCCCATATTCATAACTACCTTTTTTTTTTTCTCCCATCAAAATGGTCAGTTCTTTTAATTTGTGAAGCAAATAAACAGTCTTCATTCCAGTTGTTCCCTATGTTTTGATTGAATGGTATCTGCTTCCGGGTTATATCCCACACGTTTAGACTGGCTTGGCGATACGAAATGTCCCCAAGGCAGCCAACACTCACTCTAGAGAGCTGGTTTTCAATCGCATCATCTAGGTGTGTTAGTCCGACTTTTCAAAAGCCAAACATGATCAGATTAAGGTGCTTCCATGGCTTGTAGAATGCTTCTATTGAGCCAAATTGTTTGATAAATCAGACTAATTTAGTGCATGGAAACGTAGTCACTGTAGTAAAAAATGTCAGCATGACAAATATACAAAGTAAGAGTTTTCATCTGACATTTATTACGAGATGACAGGTCTGCAGAGGTAGTCTGTCTAATTTACATTTAAACTGCAAGGAATACCAAGTCCACTTGCAAACATAGCGCTTTATAACTCCAATGTCGTGGTATTTTAACATGCATCCATTTAGTATTCATCAAAAATCTTAACTTTTTAGTCCGTTGGTTAATTATAGAAGCATTTCTTGCTCCATCGGTCTCTGTCAGTGCACCTGCTAATTCCCCATTCAAAGGCACAAGTTAATGTTTTCATTAGTCTGTGCCCGGTGCAATGGTACTTGACACAGCGTAAATGATGGAGAGCCAGGGTGACCTCGCCCTTTGTCCGCCAAGCTGTTGTCAAAGCCGTGTAGATGTCATCCTGCAGCGAGGCACTGCTGAGATCGGTCATTAAGTGCATAGCAAAGCGGGCGCGCTGCGCTGCTCGACACTTTTGATCCGCACGTTTCAATTAGATTGCACATCAGGACGCCTGCCTCCCCTCAGTTAGCACCTGCGCCCCGCACGCCCAATCTAACCAGCGAGGCTAAAATAAAAGGGCTACGGGAAATCACTGCAAACTTGTTCCTACTTCGTTACCAGCAGAAACACATAACAATAACACAACGCATGGAGTCAGACTAGAAAAAAAAAGTGTTTTAAATGTGTCACGAGTAAACGCTAAATCGCTTCTCTCTTCTGACATTCTTTTTTTTTGTCTGCTGAACTCCAACTCATAAAATCCACTCAACTACTCCAGATGTGCTTATCTGCAAAAGTACAGCAAACTGAGAGAAAGTAGGATCAAACTGAGACAGCCTTTATTCTTAACACAGAGCAGCGCCTCTCAAATAATCAGAATATTCAATCAACTTCAAAGAGGCTCTAAGTGTTCCGAGCACTGCTTTGCCCAATAAAACAAAACGTTTTTAAATGCACTGGGAGGTAGGAATTTTTGGTTGTTGCGAGGATATCTTCATAAACTGGCCTAAGTCCGCCGAGCTAATCATTTTCTGCCAAGCCCAGCAGCAACTGAGGAAAAATTAACTCCTTCTCTCATGTCTAATACTCATAACTTCTAACGGCATTTAATGAGCAACCACTGACCAATCTCCTTTCCTGACTGTTCTCAGAGTAAACAACATATCAACATGCTCCCAGGAGTAATACATTTCACATTCGAAGGCATGAGGAACGAAAGCTGCACTTTCCAATGCATAATGCATTTGCCTTGCCTTTAAAAGGGATCTATGATGAATTTCGTCTTTTCTGACTCACAAAATGTTGTTACGATGTTGGATACTCATGTTAAACAATGTAAAAGCATCAAATCATAAGGGGGATGCATTTCTGGCGTGAGCTTGCACGCAGTTTTGGATGCCTTTGTTTGCAGGGTTTTGTGGTCTGGCCACATTGTGACCTCACAACGTACTTATTTGGACATTAGGTTAAGGGGGAGCAGGAAAAAGTATTATTTTCATCTAATCTTGAGGTATAATAACACCAACATGCGACATGCATAATTTATGCAGCTCTGAATTGATCCGTGTGTGTGCAGTTGTACTTAATGTTTTCCCAGGTCAATCTATGCAATGTCAAGGAAGTTTATTAAAAATAGCGGTGACGACTTCAAGATATATGTTTAAACAGAGTACATGTTCAAAAGATAAATTCTTTTTGGAAAGGGTGGGGCGCCGTTTCAATTGCAATCTGGGAAAGCCTCCAGAATCGGACGGACTCAATAACAGATTATAAAAGTGACGGCGGAACAAATATTTACACCAAAGCATATCCAATACATATGTAAACTGCAAGGAAGTGTTTTAGATGTAGATTGAAATCATCATAGGTTCCCTTTAAGATTCTGCTGCCGTGTTTTGCTAAGATACAAGACGTTACGCTGACATCGACAAGTTGTGGGTGCTCTTTAGTGTGCATTGGCTGACTAATTTATGTCAAGTTTCCTCACTGAGGCAAGAATACAGAAACAATCAATCGCCATTAAACCTGGGGTGCTTTGTTGAACAGAAGTTTAACAGACTTTAGATGGTAAATGGGTGCCCTCTGGGCTTTAAAGATTACGGTTGACTTACGATTCACCCTACAACTACACCACACCTTCATGAATTTGTAATAGAGGCGCAGGCCTGGCGGGGGCTGCCAGCAAGTGAAAAGACAGACACGCAGGAGACGGCATGCTTGTGTTAATATCATAATTGCATGTGTTAATGTTTCTGCCAGGTATTGATTTCCTGACAGACCCTTTTTGCCAGCTGGATTTATTCGCTTGCGAGATTGCCTCACTGAATGTTTGATTAAGGTTCAATTGACTCTTCCAGGGAAGGGATGAGGAGCCATTTCACTCCCCATTTGTAGTGCCGAAGCTCTGCCTGACATGTTCTTTTGTTCCCTTTCAAGCTGCTGCCACCCAAGCAGCCACCAGTGCACTGATCCTAATATCCTTGCATTCAGTCAGCCTTCTCCTCTAATCCTGGGACAGACAAGCCCTAAGCACAAACATGCTCAGCCAGCTACAAATCCTGGCATGGATTCTCCCAATATGTGCCCTCTTACTATATAGTAGTGATGGTTAAATAACGCCTCAGTGAGCGTATGGCACACTCGCCACCTGTATCAACACTGCGCTGATACTGTGTTAGTGTTTTGTAATGGTCATCCACCATCTGCTGGTTTAGAAAGCCATTACATTTGACCTGAAAATGTATTTAAAATAATAATAATTAGTTTGTTTATGAAGATTTCCACTAGCTGCTGCAATAATAGTAGCTATTCTTCCTGGTTTCTAGAATTTCAAAAAGGCACAACATATTAATACACATTTATTTACTATCACCAATAAGTTACTACATATTTGTTTTTTTCCCCAACATTTTCCCTTCTTTCAAACAGGAAGTGAACTTAATATAAGCATGTAAAAGTTATGGTGTGAATGAACAGTAAAAGACTTGGAAAAGTGGTCGGATTAAATATAATCTTTGCTTCTTCCTACTCCTTTTTTAAGATACGTTAAAATGTGCAACTGTAACAAACCAGCATGTCTGAAACAAATAAATCATAATCTTAATCATAACATTAAGGTCAAGAGAAATACACAAATGATTAAACATGACAATAATATAATCGCATTCAAAATAAAACAGCTCCATAATAAATACATACAATAGTTATGCTAATGTAGGAAAACACAATAGCCATAAAAGTACAATTGTTTACAGGAAAGTACAAGCCCTAACAAAAAGGTGCAGATCGATTGATTGCATGCAATAGTTTAAAAAAAATAGACCAAAAAAAGATAGATGGTGAATGTATAAAGTCTTAATCTTTTGCAAAAAGTGTATAAAGTCTTAATCTTTTGCAAAAAGTGACTGAATTTATTACCAAAATTAAAAATTTAGCAGAATTAAGCCGGTATTTTATTTTTATTTTTTATGAATAGCTGTGCAAAAAGCAATATGAAACGTACAACTGTGTTTAGTGAGTAAAATGATAAACAGTAAAATAAGTTATCTCACACTTCCGAATTTTTCCTTTTTCTTATTTCCATTTAGATCGTTGATGTAAGCGATGTCAAATATGCCACGCCACTCTTGCGACTTCATTTAGTCACTTGTGAGCGGAAAAAAACGCTTCAGTTTGGCTCTTCACAGTCAAACGACACAGCAGCTGTATCGGTCGCATTATTTTTTATTAAAGTGATACCTCGAAGGGCACTCTTTGTGTTTCATGAGGCATTATTGCTTCATTCATTTGCCTCTCATTTTTACTAAAAAAAATATATTTTCATACACAGTACCTTATTTTTCGGACTATAAGGCGCACTTCAAATCCTTTCATTTTCTCAAAAATCGACAGTGCGTCTTATCACCCGAAGTGTCTGATGTATGTATTATTTCCGGTAGTGCTTACACGCCTCAAAAACACTTTTCATTTGGTACGTGGTGTAATAAGTGTGACCAGTAGATGGCAGTCACACGTAATAGATACGTGTGGACTGCACAATGACGCCTGTTCAATAAGTGACGCTAGCAAGTACCCATAACCTACGAAGCCGCACCGCTTGATTGATTGTTGCTGCATTACTGCTACCGTAGTGCTTCAACATACGGGTATTATCATGGTGTAGGACCCCAAAACGGCACCTATTTGGAGACATATCTGGCATTTAGTTTTGCAATGTTATGCAAAACCAACTTTTCCAACCTGTTGATGTGTATTTAGGATCTGCATAATCTGCACACGTCCGCCATTGTAGTCAATAAGCTTCTTCTTTTTCCTCTATCCTCTTGTTGTGGGGCATTCATCCTCCGCTGTTGCCATTTCTAATATAAAGTAGCATACATTGCTAAATTATATCTTTCAGTACACTCGCTATGGAAGCGCTAAAAACTGCCGGTACAACAAAGATGACTGGGAGAAGACGCTGTCGAAGTAGAGCCACGTAAATAAGACCGCCCATTAAACGGCGCATCCTGACGAGACGGTCAGAAAGTGGCTTGAAGATGGTCAGTGAACTATAATCTATGCAACATTTTGATCAAAGAACCACCATTACATGCTTTGTAGACCACAAGCATGTAATGTAAATGTAGCAAAAAAAATTATAATATGACCCCTTTAATGCACCTCATAATCCGCTGTGCCTTTTGAATGAAAATAGACCTGAATAGACCCGCTCCTCGGCAGTGCGCCTTTAAATCCGGTGTGCCCTTTGGTCAGAAAAATACGGTAGTTATGTGTGACTGTCTACCTGCTCTTCACAGCACTTTGTGTTGTATTTCAGGGTGAGCTCATTACCTTCTACTACTATTGGAAGAAGACCCCAGAGGCTGCCAGTTGTCGAGCTCATCGCAGACATCGGCGCCAACCCGTCTTTCGGCGCATCAAGACGCGAACAGCTTCAACTCCTGTCAACACTCCTTCACGTCCACCCTCTAGTGAATTCTGTACGTATTCGTGGCTCCGTAAGAAGCAGGCGGGAGTGTTTTTTTCATGTGGCAAGATATATGACCTGTGTTCTCCTCTTCCAGTGGACTTAAGCTCGGCCAGTGAAGATGACTTTGACAGCGAGGACAGCGAACAGGAGCTAAAGGGCTACGCCTGCCGCCACTGCTTCACCACCAGTAAGCTGCTGCGACTCGATACTACACTGTGCCGTGTGACAGATGAGCATCAGATGGTGTTGAGACAAATTTGATCAAATCAGACAGACACAAGGCTGCAGCTTATTTGCTCGTCACCTCATTAAGCATCACCTCGCCACTCACAGCCGGCTCCCATTTGATCGCACTTAGATTAACACCATCTTAACAAGAGCGGCCCCTAACTTGAGCTACAGAGAGATAACCCGCGCAGACCTCATTAGTGTTGTCATTACTGACAATTTGTTGCAGCTATAGTTGTGAGATAAATATCTGCGTGTTGTTGGGTTTTGTTTCCAACAAGTGTAACTGCTCTCCTTCAGCCTCCAAGGACTGGCACCACGGGGGCAGAGAGAATATCCTGCTGTGCACAGACTGTCGTATTCACTTCAAGAAGTACGGGGAGCTGCCTCCCATCGAGAAGCCCGTGGACCCGCCGCCATTTATGTTCAAACCTGTCAAAGAGGAAGAGGATGGACTCAGCGGGAAGCATAGCATGAGGACCAGGCGGAACCGAGGCTCGGTAAGCACACTATGTCCAGAATTCTGGACGTGCGTGGATTCGAACAAAACAGATTACGTTAGCACAAAACCCAGAATGTACAAAAGCACAGATAAAAATCAGATTTATATTACTATGCTGCACTAACTTCTGCACACTATTATCATTGTAAATCACACCTTCAGTGAATTGCGCGCTAAACAGTTCCTCCTTGGTGTCCACCACAATCATCCATAAATGGTCATGCAAATTAGCTCATGAAAGGGATGATTTAAAGATATATTTCTTAACCATAGGGCCGGGGGGCACCCCCTAGAGAGCTGCCGGAAAATATCTGTTTCTCAGCTGTGGTCTGTATGGGTCGCAGCGGTACTCAGTTGTAATACACTGTTCCACCACTTGTGGCAGTAATGACGATCTCAAACAAACAGAGGAAGTCTGGAGCTAGAGTGAGAGAGAAGTTTTTTAAGTGCAAAAATTATGACTAAAGTGGTGAAACTGTATTTTAATTTGCTCTTAAATTTTATTGACAGTTTTTGTTAACACATTCATTATTAATGTATTTTATTTTAGCACAAGTGTAATTGTATGTAAATGTATTTTACGTCAGTTATTTGAGTCCATTCTAATGTGGTATATTTGGTTAGTACTTATTTTTCGAATCAGTCTGACCTAAGTCTAATGTTTATGTTTTAAATAAATAATATTTTTTGTGATCAACACATGGTTTCATATCATTTTACAAGACTGTAAACTGTAAGGTTAAATATGATTATTGAATATGATTAAAATCTGGGGTACAGTTACTAATTCAGTGTTAATATTTGAATGGGCCCTGGTCCCTTCTTTCGTGGAAAAGTTAGGCCCCGAGGTCAAAAAAGGGTAAGGTTTTCATTATTTTTATGTATTTATTTTGTCAAGTAATGCAAACCAGACATTTTGTTTCATGAAACAGTCATTATGAGCAACATTGACAGCTTTTGTGGGGAATTATCAAGCATACAAGATGATTTTAATATATTATTGGCACAATAAAAGTGTTTTGTACAGTTGTTTATCTGATAAAATTATTTAACTGGTAATAAAAATAATAATAATATAGTAGCTGTGTATGTGCAGCATGGCTGTTATAAATGTTATAAACTCCCAAAGTTTAAATTTATTGAAAAAAGTTAAACGTAATCATTTCCAAAATTCATAACATGATTTTATCTAACAAAATAATGTGCTTCAATCTATATCTTTTGCTCTTCAGCCTTAAAAAAACAACTTTTCAAAGTGTCAATGACTCCCTTCCTGACATATTTATACATTTTTATCACTCAATTAAAAGTTAGCAAGGTAAACAGTACTTCCATGACTCACACATAACTACATGTAAATGCAGTATAACTACATTAGTACAGCTCTACATTTTCATATTTAGGCTCTAACAATTCTACAATACTTCCAGAATCAGAGGAATATGATATATGTTTAGAAATATGTTTTATGTTTTTCATAGTGCATAATTGTGTTTTTTGTATTTAAGCATTTGTTTTTTGATCTGATTATGAGCTTAATTTTCTGGTGACACCATGACACCTTCGCTGATTCCTTTCTGAAAAACCTTGCTTGAGGTCTACGCATGGTCGAAAGGGTCCGTAGAAATACGCAGCTTTTCCGCAAGGAATTTTTCTATAAATATAACATTTGCGTTGAAAGGCATGTACCTACATTTCACCTTGTGTGCGCAGCAACTTTTATAAATGAGGCTCCTGGTTTCCACCTTCTCAAAAAAACATTAGTCATAAATAATATCTGGCTAACTTTATTTGCTTTGCATTCATATTCATACACTCTACATTTATAGATGTCAACACTACGTAGTGGTCGTAAGAAACAAACAGCCAGTCCCGATGGCCGAGCCTCGCCAACCAACGAGGATCTGCGCTCTAGCGGGCGAACTTCGCCAAGTGCTGCTAGCACCGACAGCACCGACAGCAAGACGGACATCATGAAGAAGCCCAGCAAGGTAAACACTGCACTATTTCTATGGACCTGGTGTACTTGTTGAATGTGGAATAATGTCTCTATGCCTCCGGGCCAGCAGAAGATTAAAGAGGAGGCTCCTTCGCCCATTAAGAGTGCCAAACGGCAGCGAGAGAAAGCAGTATCAGACACAGAGGAGCCTGAGAGAGCCAGTGCCAAAAAGTCCAAAACACAAGTGAGTGTTGCTTGTGCTGTAAGTATAACACATCGCTTTATGATGCTCACACTTCTCCCCTTCCTTTTTCTCAGGAGCTGAGTCGGCCAGACTCCCCTTCAGAATGCGAGGGAGAAGGAGAGGGTGAAGGCGAGGGCGAGAGCTCCGATGGACGCAGCATCAATGAGGAGCTCAGCAGCGACCCGAAAGACATTGACCAGGACAACCGCAGCTCCTCCCCAAGCATCCCCAGTCCTCGTGACAACGAGAGCGACTCAGACTCTTCTGCCCAGCAACAGCAGCTCCTGCAGAGCCAGCACCCCCCAGTCATCCAGTGTCAGCCGAGCACCTCATCAGCCACTCCCTCCGCTCCACCTGCTCCTCCCACAGCTTCAGCCCCGACGCTGCCCCCGCAGGTTTCCCCCACGGCAGCTTCTGCCTCTCTGCCCCTTCAGCCTCTTCCCCAGGCCAGCCCCATAGCTCTCATCCAGTCAGGACCCTCTCTCCATCCTCAAAGGCTTCCCTCTCCACACTCACCCTTGACTCAAGCCCCGCCTCCTGGTCCTCTAGTTCCACCTCAGTCGTTACCCAGTTCGCATCACGGGCCCATGCCTCCCATGCCTCACCCCCTACAGCCTGGCCCACTTCACATGCCCCACCCCCACTCAATGCCTTCACAGGCCTTCCCTGTCGGTCAGTCTCAGGTCCCGCCCCCGCCCATATCTGGCCCGTCACAACCAAGGCCACACACACCGCCCTCACATTTATCTTCTCATAGTGTAGGACAGCCTCCCCGGGAGCAGCCCCTCCCACCTGCCTCAATGTCCATGCCTCACATCAAGCCCCCGCCAACCACACCTATCCCTCAGATACCCACGCCACAGTCCCACAAACACCCGCCGCATGTGTCAGCGCCTCCATTTCCGCAGATGCCTTCCAACCTCCCTCCGCCTCCTGCCCTCAAGCCCCTCAGCTCGCTATCCACCCACCACCCTCCATCGGCACACCCGCCCCCCCTGCAGCTCATGCCCCAGGGGCAGCAGCTTCAGCCCCCTCCCGCACTGCCTCCAATTCTCACTCAGTCCCAAAGTTTACCACCAACATCCAGCCACCAGCCTCCTCCAGCTCCTCCGCTCCCACCCTCTGCAGCAGCATCACACCCCAACGGGCCGCCACAGCCATCTTTCTCGCACCCTTTCAGTACAGTTCTACCTCCAACCGGGCCCCCCGGGTCTTCATCAAACTCTGTGCCGGGTTTACAACCGACATCTTCCTCCATGCCGCCTTCCTCCATCTCCATGCCGCTCCCCGCTTCCGTCAGTTGCAGCAGCTTGGGCGTGGGGCTCCCGCCGGTGCACATCAAGGAGGAGCCACTGGACGAGATGGAGGAGCCAGAGAGCCCCCCGCCTCCACAGAGGAGTCCCTCACCAGAGCCCACTGTCGTCAACACGCCAAGCCATGCCAGCCAGTCTGCACGGTACGCTGATTTCTGCACCGTTTCACACGCACACATTGGCTTATTACAAATGTCCGGAATTTACAGTAATGCACACACTGAAATCTTTTGATGAAGTTATTTTTTGAAAAAGTGAAGTAAAAACACAGCCCACTATTTTACATGTTTTGTGTTTCTTACACTTCATTGATAGTGTTCTGGCGTGCTTTGTGATGTCCTTCTCTGTTCAGCGGTCCTTAAAAGCACTATAAATACACTTTGGTCTCATATTCCTGTGAGCATAGAATGATGACTCCGTTCAAATAGAAAACAGCTTGTAGGTTCGATGTGCACAATTAAATAATACTTGCTCAGACAGCAATGTGTTTATATACGTTTAGATTGGGGTATGTTGTTTCGAGGAAATATGTTAATGTCTCTTTTGTTTTTTTAAGTTTTTTTGATGATTTTATTTTAAAACGGTAATACCAACCGTCGGGAGTCTAATATTCTCCTTAATATTGTACCGTTAAATCCCTAGTAAACGACAGGAATATTTTGTAAAGTTGTATAGGTGTTAAGTGGCTCTTTAAGTGCCAATAAAGTTGAATATTACTACGGTGTCATTACGTAGCAATATTATAACTCAATTACTTTAGCTTAGCTCAAACTTTTTTCACCAAGTACCACCTAAGAAAACACTTTTCTTTCCAAGTACCACTATTATGACCAGCATTAATTATACAGTTGCTTAGTAAACCTAAGTATTCATTAAAAACAAGGCAGAGGTGTTTTATTTTAAAAGTATATTCAATATTTTTGGCCACTGTACCCATTACACACAGTTTGAACAGTAACACTGTATTTGAATATAGAAAAATAAAACACTGTAATGAACATCTGTGGCGTACCACTAGATGGAGCATGCATACCACTACTGGTACATGTACCACAATGCCAGAATCCTGGTTTTAGCTTATCTTTAGTCCTTATTTGTAATTTTTCTGTGTGTTCTTTGATCCGGGCGCAGGTTCTACAAGCACCTGGATCGAGGTTACAACTCGTGCGCTAGGACAGATTTTTACTTCACTCCCTTGGCCTCGTCCAAACTGGCCAAGAAGCGAGAAGAAGCTGTGGAGAGGTCGAAGAGGGAGGCGGAGCAGAAAGTGAGAGAAGAGAAAGAGAGAGAGCGGGAGAGGGAAAAAGAACGAGAAAGAGAGCGGGAACGAGAGAAGGAAGCCGAGCGAGCGGCGGTGAGTTGTCGCTGTCATTTTTTTATGTTTATGTTCTACAAACAATGGTAAACACCAGCTTTGCCCTTACAGAAAGCATCCAGTTCAGCTCATGAGAGCAGAATGGGTGACCCTCAGATGGCCGGGCCCGCCCACATGCGTCCGCCCTTTGACGGGCCCCCCACCACCATCGCAGCCGTGCCTCCGTACATCGGCCCTGACACGCCCGCCCTGCGCACCCTCAGCGAATACGCCCGCCCCCACGTCATGTCCCCCACCAATCGAAACCACCCCTTCTTTGTGTCCCTCAACCCCGCGGACCCTCTGCTGGCGTACCACATGCCCGGCCTCTATAACGCCGACCCGGCCATGCGGGAACGCGAACTGCGAGAGCGGGAGATGCGTGAGAGGGAGATTCGTGAAAGGGAAATGCGGGAAAGGATGAAACCCGGTTTTGAAGTCAAACCTCCTGAGATGGACGGACTCCACCCTTCCACGAACCCCATGGAGCACTTTGCAAGGCACGGGGCCATCACGTTGCCCCCCATGGCCGGCCCTCACCCCTTTGCCTCCTTCCACCCGGGCTTGAACCCGTTGGAGCGCGAGCGGCTGGCCCTGGCCGGACCTCAGCTGCGGCCGGACATGAGCTACCCGGAGAGGCTGGCGGCTGAGCGACTCCATGCGGAGAGGATGGCCACCATGGCCAACGACCCCATCGCCCGGCTACAGATGTTCAACGTCACGCCGCATCACCACCAGCACTCGCACATCCACTCCCACCTGCACCTGCACCAGCAAGACCCCCTTCATCAAGGTGAATGAAAGCCCTGCTCACATGCACACATTAGCTTATTACGCCATCATAGGGCTGGGCGATATGGTCGAAAAAGTATATCTCGATATATTTTTACTTAAACTCGATATTCGATAAATATCTCAATATATATTTTGGTGAAAGTATACATATGAAGATATTCATTTTTGAGTGAGATTCAGTGAAATTTAAGGGAATGACAACTGTACTGTAAACAGTCAGTGGCACTTTTATTAATTCAGTCAAGATAGGTATTAACAGCTCGGAAAATAAACTGTTTAAGTAGCACAGAATTTCATAACAAATAAAATAGAAAAATATTATTTCTACGTAAAATAAATAACATAGCTGTGCAAATAATACAAAATGTATCAAACTCAGATACAGAAATACATTTACAGGCAGGCACTTGAATTGAATTCCCTTCCTGGTTCGATGACCCGCCCTATCTTGCCTCTGATTGGCCTGTCCATAACCAATCGTGACTCATCATAGTAAAGGAAGGAGGAAGGGGAGGGGTTTAGTAGCCAATGAGAGGGGGAGAACAAGGAACACAACAAATAAGTGGCGTTGGGTCATATTAACTTGAAATAAATGATATTGATATTACGACTTTTCCTTAATTCACATCTTGTTTAAAAATATATAGATATATCTTACAAACTCGATATATCGCCCAGTCTAACGCATATTAAGATTCACTAAATGCTAAACATTATTCAAACATAACTAGGGCTGGACAATTAATACAATTTTGATTTTCGATTGTCTTCTCACGATCATGACAATATAATAATGGAAAAAACGATTAATGCAACGTGCATGCAAATTCCAGATCATGAAAATCTAATACCGTATTTTTCGGAGTATAAGTCGCTCCGGAGTATAAGTCGCACCGACCGAAAATGCATAATAAAGAAGGAAAAAAACATATATAAGTCGCACTGGAGTATAAGTCGCATTTTTGGGGGAAATTTATTTGATAAAACCCAACACCAAGAATAGACATTTGAAAGGCAATTTAAAATAAATAAAGAATAGTGAACAACAGGCTGAATAAGTGTACGTTATATGACGCATAAATAACCAACTGAGAACGTGCCTGGTATGTTAACGTAACATATTATGGTAAGAGTCATTCAAATAACTATAACATATAGAACATGCTATACGTTTACCAAACAATCTGTCACTCCTAATCGCTAAATCCCATGAAATCTTATACGTCTAGTCTCTTACGGGAATGAGCTAAATAATATTATTTGATATTTTACAGTAATGTGTTAATAATTTCACACATAAGTCGCTCCTGAGTATAAGTCGCACCCCCGGCCAAACTATGAAAAAAACTATGACTTATAGTAGGAAAAATACGGTAATTAAAAAATACCATTAATAGGCAATGCAACGTGCATTCAAATGACAATGAAATGGATGAGTGAGCGTGTGAGTGTAAAAAAAAGACCACGTCTACTAGAAGTTTGGGATCTCATCGTAGTTGCTACTTTTTATTTGACACTGTGCTACTATGCTCTATCTCTAAACTCAACAAAAAAAGTAAGGCATATGATTTCTGCATTCACATAACAGCGGACACAGTCACATAGTTGGCCAATAAAATAAAATCCGCTGATAAAGGCAAAATAATATCAGGGAAGTTGACATAAATGTGACTCAAATGCTGTAATTGTGAAGAGAAGGAACATATGTTTGGGGAAATAATGTGTCCAGGAATGCTCATTCATCCCCGAAGCGTGTCCTAAAGTAGAGAAAACTACGTCGGGTTGTCTTTTTTAGTTTCCATATGTGATCACACCATTCTCGCCCGTTGGTCCGTGTTGATGGGCTCATATTGCCCATCCCATTTGAAGCTGAAATATTAACACAACTGGACATTTTGCCTTGTAATCATATTTTTCATCTTAATTTGTGTTACTTTGCGCCACTTCTCAGGGGCGAGTCGTGAAAAGAGGGCTCACTGCGTTCAGTTAAATCTACTGTTAAATAAACACACTCAGGTGTGGAGAGCGATGCAGAGAGGGAGACCTCTTTCTTCCTATTTGAAGCGAGGAAGAAACGCTAGGCTCAACAATAGTGATTGGCAAACGTGTCTTGTCACTCAAATGCCGGTGACGGCCGAGAAAAAAAACCCTCCTGCAGTTATGTAATTGCACTAATTAAAACCTGGATGTTGATGAATCATGCAGCCCTAATTATTACACACTTGTAGGATGTTAGCTTGTACCATTGTGTTAAATGTAGGTATTACTAGAGATCATTGTTAGTCGTCAAGGAGGCAGATAACCGATATTTGTAGCCGGTATTATTGTGCAGTAAAAGTTATTTAAACTTGAATGATATATGTCAGTAAACAGCTGGACAAGGCTTTAAATTGTCTTTTAAACAATCATTTTGAGGAAACACTAGCGACATAATGTTTTTAATGCAGCACTAATGTTGTGAATTTAGCGCCAAACATCATCAGGGGATTTCACACACTTTGACTTTGTGTGTCTAAGAGGAGCATCAACATGTGCATTGCAAAATATAGCACATCTCCTGGGAAAATTGGTAAAAATATGGGATTTCTCTACATCACAATAACTCACAATCTAATCTAATTAATTATCAAGACCGATACTGATAAAAAGAGGCCGATACCGATATATGTCAAAATGCCAAATATCGGGGCCGATAAATGGTCGATCTGTTATTAATACAATCGTTGTAGGATGTTAGCTTGTACAATTGTTAAACATATGTAATTATTACACACATGTAGGATGTTAGCTTGTACAATTGTGTTAAACTTATGTAATTATTACACACTTGTAGGATTTTAGCTTGTACAATTGTGTTAAATAATTGTAATTAATACACACGTGTAGGATATTAGCTTGTATAATTGTCTTAAATAATTGTAATTATTATACACTTGTAGGATGTTAGCTTATATGATTGTGTTAAAGAAGTATAATTATTATGCACTTTGATGTTAATTTGTATAATTGTGTTAAATAAGTATAATTATTACACACTTTGATGTTAACTTGTATAATTGTGTTAAATAAGTATAATTATTACACACTTGTATGATGTTAGCTTGTATAATTGTGTTAAATAAGTGTAATTATTACACACTTTGATGTTAACTTGTATAATTGTGTTAAATAAGTGTAATTATTACACACTTTGATGTTAACTTGTATAATTGTGTTAAATAAGATTAAATATTACACACTTTGATGTTAACTTGTATAATTGTGTTAAATAAGTGTAATTATTACACTCTTGTAGGATGTTAGCTTATATAATTGTGTTAAATAAGTATAATTATTACACACTTTGATGTTAATTTGTATAATTATTACACACTTGTAGGATGTTAACTTGTATAATTGTGTTAAATAAGTGTAATTATTACACACTTTGATGTTAACTTGTATAATTGTGTTAAATAATTGTATTTTTACACACTTGTAGAATGTTAGCCTAAATAATTGTGTTAAATAAGTATAATTATTACACACTTTGATGTTAACTTGTATAATTGTGTTAAATAATTGTACTTATTACACACTTGTAGGATGTTAGCTTGTATAATTGTGTTAAATAAGTGTAATTATTACACACGTGTAGGATGTTAGCTTGTATAATTGTGTTAAATAAGTATAATTATTACACACTTTGATGTTAATTTGTATAATTGTGTTAAATAAGTGTAATTATTACACACGTGTAGGATGTTAGCTTGTATAATTGTGTTAAATAAGTGTAATTATTACACATGTGTAGGATGTTAGCTTGTATAATTGTGTTAAAAGTGTAATTATTACACACGTGTAGGATGTTAGCTTGTATAATTGTGTTAAAAAAGTGTAATCATTGAGTTTGAAGGCAGCTAAGAGTGGTAACATGATGCAATGTGTAGGATGTATTTTTCTGTGCCTTGATTCTAAAGACTCTGACACCCAGAAGGTGGTGGTGAATGCCTTGTGTGTCCTCCAGGTTCCGGGGGCCACCCCCTCGCCCTAGACCACCTGGCAGCCGGACCTCACCTGGCTCGCTTCCCTTACCCGCCCGGCGCCATCCCCAACCCTCTCCTCGGCCAGCCGCCGCACGAACACGAGATGCTGCGCCACCCGGTCTTCGGTAGGCAGCCGGCCAGTCCCGTCTCTCCATTACCGGGTCGCATCATGAGGAATGGGCCTGATCCAAATCTGCGCTCTGTTTGCTCCCCGGCAGGCACTCATTACCCACGGGACCTGCCGCCACCCATGTCTGCTGCCCACCAGCTGCAGGCCATGCACGCCCAGTCAGCTGAGCTGCAGAGGCTGGCCATGGAGCAGCAGTGGCTGCACGGCCACCACCACATGCACGGAGGGCCACTCCCTGGCCAGGAGGACTACTACAGGTGAGGCAGCATCACTAATAACAACACTGTTGCATGACTAACCCTCTCTCCTGTGTTGCAGCCGGCTGAAGAAGGAGAGCGACAAGCAGCTGTGAGACAATTGAGTGCAGGACGACAGGAAGTTGTGAGAAAAAAAAGGCTGAGTGGAACATCTAAACACTTATTTTTTCCAAACTCTTTCTTTTTTTGGTTTGGTATTTAGCCAGCAGTACAAGCGAGACAACATCCTGAAGACTCCTGCATGACTAAAACTTCCCTCACGTTGTTTTTTTTTTTTTTGTAGGTGCTAGAAGAAGACACACTGTGCTTATCCAAAAACAAAACACAAAAAATAACAAGTGCTATCTTAAAGTCAACATTTATTTTAATACATTGTCGGAGGCTTTTTCATCCTTTTAAAGAAGAACCACCGCATGGCGTCTCTTTGTTGTTGTTTTATTTTTTATTTTTAAATCTGTAAATAGTATATATATAAACATATAGTTATTATTATAATTATTATTATTCCTCGGTGTGGACAAACAAGACAAAGTCATCCTCCGCTACAGTTCACCCTTGTTTCAGAGGGCATTATTTCTGCAGTCTCCTCACTTTAAGGTCTGACATTGGCGTGTTAGATTTAGTCCTATGTATCCCCGCCCCTACCCTCCACCCCCACCCCCTCGTGCCATCACGCTGCAGCCTGTCTGTCACCTTGTGTCCACTTGAAGCACTTGAAGCTTCACCTGAGTGCACGCTGAAGCCCGCCATTGCTAAACTGCACTAAAAGTTGGTTTTGTTGCTGATTTTCCTCCTTTGACTAATTTCAACACATGAAACCATCAGCGTTATTTGAACGGCTCCTCACTGTGACACCAGGGAGGGCGGGGCCTGCCAACACCTGACCAGGAAGTACATGTTTTGTCAAGACTGTCACGGACAAAAAAAACAAATGAAGAGACCATACTCGCATTTTAAACATCGGCGCCTTTTTATTTTTTCCCTACGCTTGCAGACGTCATGGAGACGCTCATCGTCTCCGCCCCCCTCCCCCATCATGTGTGTCCCCAAGCCTTCGGTGTTAAGTGTTGTCGATGGTTTAGCTTCTCTTTTGAAAAGGCGGCAGCAGCAGAATGTCCCTTCTGACTGCCCAGATTTCTATATATACTGCTACCCTCCAGCTTATTGTACATACAAGTAGTCGCCATGGGATGACACAATGGAAACAAAAAGTAGAATGATTAAGACAAATTGTGAGTCCTGTGTTCTCTGCATTTGAGTATTTTGTAATTTTTTTGAAAAATTTGTGGAATTAAAATAAACGACTAAGTTACACCACAAAAGATGGAGTTCATGAGTTTATTGTATTTTTTAAAATAATTAGAACTGATAGTTGGGATACTTTTTTTAATGACTATATTATTCTATTACCGTATTTTCCGGACCATAGGTTGTTTTTCATATATAAGGCGCATTAAAGAAGTCATATTATTATTATTTTTTTCTAAATGTAAAACACTTCCTTGTGGTCTACATAACATGTAATGGTGGTTATTTGGTCAAAATGTTGCATAGATGATGTTTTACAGATCATCTTCAAGCCGCTTTTTTGCGCCGTTTTGTGGGCGGTCTTATTTACGTGGCTCACCTTCGGCAGCGTCTTTTCTCCGTCATCTTCGTTGTAGCGGTGTAGCGTGCAAGGACGGGAGTGAAAGAAGAGTCAAAAGATGGAGCTAACTGTTTTAATGACATTCAGACTTTACTTAACTCAATAACGGAGCAGCATCTCCTCATCCGGAAACAACAACACCGGAAATGTGTCCCGTGAAAAACCGTCCGACCGGAACTCTCTAATGACTAAAGTTCCTTGGGTGAATAATGTAAAGTCACTACACCGGTATGTTTTAGCGCTTTCATGGCGAGTTTACTGACAGATATAATAAGTAAGAACTTTACATTACTTTATATTAGAAATGGCAACAGCGGAGGATGAATGTCCCATAACAAGAAGATAAAGAAAAAGAGGAAGCTTATCGACTGGGACACTCGCAATTTTTCAGGATTTATGCAGATCCCAAATACAGATCAGCAGGTACCAGAAGGTAAGAAAAGTTGCTGTTGCATAATATTGCGAAACAAAACGCCAGATAACGTCTTACCTTATACACACACACCATAATAATACTCGTATGTTTAATGCGCCGCCAATCCTTCAAGCGGTGCGGCTTCATAGCTTACCAAAGTCGTACTAAAACATTTCGATATATGTTTGACTGCCGTGTGTAATGTTCTATATTTTCAATGGAACATAAAATGTTGGTGGTGTTTACTTGAGTTATATTGCAGTCTACACGTTTCTCTTATGTGTGACTGCCATCTACTGGTCACTCTTATCATTACACCAAGTACCAAATAAAATAGCTTCCAGGTGAGTAAACTCAACCAAACTTATTCCTTAGAAGAGGCGTACCGTCGAGTTTTGAGGGGGGAAAAAGATTTTAAGTGCGCCTTATAGTCCGGAAAAAACAGTACTATTTTAAATTGTAATTTCTCAATTTGTTTTTATATTTCTCCTTTAATAATTTGTATTACAGTTGTACCTCTAATATAATTATGATTTTAGGAAGAAAGAGAGTACAGTGCTGGGAAGAAGTGGATGATATTCATAGAAATAAGAAATAAATCATCAAAAAGAAAACGTGTAGCCAACTTGTCGAAGCAATTTGAACGTCTCACTGCTAGCCTGCACCCAACTGAAGCAGGAGGAGTCCAACGCCAGCCAACAATGTGAAAATATCGAGAAACTGTGGACATTCAGCCATGATCATTTTGAGAAGCTGCTGATGGTGTGTTTGACGGAGAAGGAGATATCATAGAAGTCCACTCTCCAAGGTAAATGCTCCATATTATTTCATACAACTACTGTAGTTGTTTATGTTGTATTTTGGTATACAATATTTTTAAATGCATGTTACATGTTAAATTGTTTCAGTTAAGGGGGGCAAGCATCGATTACATTGATTTTAATCTATTTTAATGGGAGATGTTGATTTGAGATACAAGTGTTTTGCGTTAAGAGCTCCGTCAGAACCAATTAATCCTGTACGTTGAGGTACTCCTGTATGATACTGTGTGCTACAGCAGATGTTCAACCGGCCAGTCGCAGCCCAAATCCACATCAGACCAGCTCACATACTTGGAAGCAACCAACATTTTGGCAGACAGACCATCTTTGACTCCTTTGTTGATTTCTGGTCCTTAAAACCAGCACATCTCTTACATGGAGGATCTTGGACCAGCTAGCATTAGTGATACATTTGACTCACGTTACTGGGTCCCTGGAAGTGTGTATCACTTTAAGGAAAATAACATGCTTTATCATGTGACTGTGAAGCTCCAAAGTGTTTATCAGGAAGTCGTAAGAGTGGGGGTATTCCTCTCAATCACCAATCTAAACGAACTTAGACAAAGGAAACAATCCAAAATGTTGATCTAATAGAGCCAAATAAGGTAAATGTAACTTTCCTGTTCACTATTTGTCTCAATGACCACAGTTGCCTGTTCTCATAATCCTTTTTGCACAGCCATTTGGAGGAAAACATGTATGGTTGACATATATTTTTATTTTCAGGTCAAATGTAGAGACTTGATATCCAGCACATGGTGACATTATGAAACAGTATTAGTGCAGTGTCCATACAGCCAGTGAATGTGCCGCCCAATCGCTGAGGTGCCGTTTACTCATCACCAACTAGCCTTCTTGCTGTCAGTCCTTCAGACACAGATCCATGATCCTCTGTAGTAAACGGTTTTGTGTGTATATTTTTTCCAAATTGTGTAACTCAACAAAAAAAGACGACTCAACAGAGGACGTTGGCTCTTTATTGTGGAGGTTAAAGAGGGTCTTTGACCAGGTTTTTGGACTAAGCCCTTTTGACATTCAGAGGATCTTTGACTATCGCCAACATTGTTTTAATGTTTTTGCTTAATGACTTTATTAGTGATATAACTAAATTCTTAAGGAATATCATAGCCTTGCTTTGACATATCCAAAATATGTCGCAAAGTGATTTACAAAGTTAAAAACAATTCCCATATCCCCTATTATCACATACAAACGCACAGACACACACACAACATACACACATCTGCAACTATATGAACCAATGATTGCATGGCTGAATACAGAGGAAACATGTGAGTAAACACTATCACAGGAGCCATCTGCACCAGGAGGTCATCAGACCATGGCCACCAGGACGCTGACACAAGCACGGCCGATAACCTCTGAGGCAGATGGCTCATCTGAGGAACGTTGGAAAATAAAAATAATACAACTTGTAAAATAGTAAGAACCATGTGTAGAGATAAAGAATACTATACAACTAAAACATATGAAGATTAATAGGAAAAATAAAATGAATATACAGTAAATAAATATAACTAAATAAAATCTTGCATAACTAACAGGATAAAAAGTAAAATACAAAATACTTCAATAAACTAATATCAGGTCAAAGCCAAATCAAAAAGGTGGGTCTTAAGCCTACTCTTAAAAACATGAACGTTCTCCGCAGCCCTGAGGTCCTCCGGCAAGCTGTTCCACACATAATGGTGGAAAGATGCCATCCCGTGACTTTATGTCCTGACTTTTGGAATAATTAGGAGATGATCTCAGGGTCCGAGAGCCAGCTCCAGCTCGTGGTGCCCAGGATGAGAGTTAAAACCAGGGGAGACAGGGCCTTCTCTGTGGTCGGCCCTAAGCTCTGGAACACTCTGCCCCTCCATGTTCAAACTGCTTCCACAGTGGAGTGTTTTAAGTCTCGTCTTAAGACCCACTTTTATTCTTTGGCTTTTAACACTACGTGAGTTGTGTGGTCTTCTGTCCTCTGTTGTCCTCTGTGTTTTTTATAAATTTTGATGTCTATTTTACTGTTTTAATTGGTTTTACCCTTTAAAATCGTTTTTAATCATATTTATTTTTCATATTGTTTTTGTATTGGTTTTCAATTCACTTATTCTTTGTTTTTATTCAGTCATTGGTGTAGCATAATATTGTTTTTAATATTGTTTTTAACATGGCTGTGCAGCACTTTGGAAACATTTTTGTTGTGTAAATGTGCTATATAAATAAAATGGATTGGATTGGGAAGGTTCATAGGGTAAAAGAAAATCTGAAAGATAAGGCCCAATACCATAAAACATTTATAAACCATAAAAGAACATTCAAATTGATCCTGAAACACACAGGTTGCCAATGCAGAGATTTTAAAACTGGTGTAATGTGAGCCCGTCTTCTGGTCTTCGTCAGGACACGTGCCGGTGAATTTTGGAGTAATTGTACAGGTGCAAGAACCTTTTTAGAAAGACCAGAAAGCAGGGTGTTACAATAATCTATACGATTTGGAATAAAAGCAAGCATTAGCGTCTCCGTGTTGCCCTGAGAGAGAATTGGGAGAACTCTGGCTATATTCTTAAGATGATAAAAACCTATTTTTTTATATCTGGTATAAAACTAAGGTCAGAGTCGAAAACGACGCTCAGATTTTTCACTTGTAGTGATGGGGCTAAAGATTGTAGTTTTGATGTGTTTCTCTCTCAGGGCCGATGATTAAAGCTCCAGTCTTGTCCTGGTTAAGATGTCAAGTGAGTCATATTTAAAAGTCTGATTAACCACACTTCTGAATTTGAATTAATTTCGGGTTATTTACTTTTTAAGACCATAATATTTGGATACAAATGCAATTTTATTGTCCGAATGTCATACAGGAACATTTTTAAAATGTTTTAATTGAATGCACGTCATCAAAACTTGCTAACCGATTTATCTAAAGTCCTGTCGAGGTTTATTTTGGCGTATGCATTGACCTAATCACAGACTATAACAACACACCTTTCAGGCAATCATCTATGGTCAAAATAAAGGGCGTCATCTCTTGGTAAGCCAAATAATCACTTAATTAGATATTTTAATGACGTAACTCGATGGAAGTCTTTACAATCCAACTACTGTTAGTCTCTGCCAAATTAAACAAGACACAAACAGAACCACCGTCTATGGCGGTCAATTTGGGTTTTATCACAACCGAATGTTCTCCACTTACGTGCGTCCTTTTCCATCCTCCCAGCCAATCAACAGGCAGTCCACATGTAAACAAAGACACACATAGACAGATAATGCTGCATGTGACCATGATGCCTTCCAGGCCATGGGAAACCACAACATCTGTTAAACATTGAATACACTACTAAGAAGACATCACCTCAGACCCAGTTTGTTACTATATTATATATATATGTATATATATATAACATGTAATACTATCCAAAAAAATATATTTATATTAAATGTGCTTGTTAAAAAACAAATACTCTGCCTTGTTTTTAATGAATACTTAGGCCTACTACGCTACTGTATTTTAATATTGGTAATTTTAGGTGGTACTTGGAGAGCCAAGTGTTTTCTGAGGTGGAACTTGATGAAACAAGTTTGAGAAGCACTGATTTAAAGAGTAAACCTTTTGATTTGGCCTCCATTTGACATTTATTTTTTATATATTTATATACATTAATATTTATATTTAACATATATTTCATATAAATAGATAGAAATAAATATTTATATATATTTATATATTAACATTTTGTGGATCAAAACATTGTTTTTCTTTGCACTGTGGGCATCAAGCAGCGAGTGAACATCAGTTTTATAATCTGCCTACAGGACTTCTCTATCGGCTCCTGTCATTCATCAGCGTGCGTGCGGCAGCAGACCTGCAGTGGGTGATGGTGCACGCTGCATCGCCGCAATGGCTGTCATTTCGTTAGTTTTTTTCCCAGGCAACTATTATTGCTGCACGGCTGCTCTCTGATACGATGGCCCGTCGTCAGGCAGCCGCGGGAGGCTTGGATGTTGTATCCTGCGGCTGCCATGCTTGCTGTTGCCGCCTCAGCGCGCCATTAGACACATGCACGTCACTTCCAAGATGGCTGCTTGAATAATTCATTCCCCCCCCCATCTTCTTGACTTGTGTCAACTCAAATCCTCCTCATGACGCTGAGTGTCCCCCTCAGGCGGGCAAGGGAAGAGAAATATGCTGCTTATGTGTGAATAGCAGCAGGCCTTTTGGAGCCTCCTCTCCTTCTTCTTCTTGCCTGTGCCATGCTCACGGCGTGTTGTTTGTGCAGCTGGGTTCTTACGGCGGACATGTTTTTTTGGGGGGGAGAAAAGACACGGCGCTCCCCTGCAGGCTGCTGCTGTTCATGGTAAAACATCCACCAGGTGAGCGGCTCATTAGAGGCATCAAGCATGCAAATGGAACACTCCGCGATGCAAAATAGGGAGTTGGTGTCCAAGGTGAAGTTAGTTTGCACCTTTCAGCAGCCTGACGAGCGACGGAGGAGGTTTTAGTGCCGAGGAACACACCTGGGGGGGCTGCCAAATCATTTCAAACATATTATGCACATTTCATGGTTATAAGAAGGGATCAGCATGCAATCTGCTGTGTAGAATGTTCCCTGCAGGTAAATAAAGTGTCACTTTGTGGAAAATAAACAAGAGTCTTCAGTGTAACCTTCTTGTCTTCCTCCATCTTTCCCTTCCAGGTGCACCTTTCTCTTCCTGCCTAATGTCTTCTTAGTTCTCCTTATAGCTGCTTCTTTGCTCCTTCCTCAGCTCTTCTCAGAGCATTCACTCCATCACAACATCCATAGACCTTCATCTGCCCTTCACTGCAGCTCTTCTTCCACTGGCTCCTCCAATTCATCATACATAATGTGCTGCTGCTCTTCTTCCAGCTCTTCTTCTGCTGGTTCCTCCAATTCATCATACATAATGTGCTACTGCTCTTCTTCCAGCTCTTCTTCCATTGGCTCCTCCAATTCATCATGCATAATGTGCTACTGCTCCTCTTCCAACTCTTCTTCCACTGGCTCCTCCAATTAGTCATACATAATGTGCTACTGCTCTTCTACCGCTGGTTCCTCCAATTTGTCATACATAATGTGCTACTGCTCCTCTTCCAGCTCTTCTTCCACTGGTTCCTCCAATTTGTCATACATAATGTGCTACTGCTCCTCTTCCAGCTCTTCTTCCACTGGTTCCTCCAATTTGTCATGCATAATGTGCTTCTGCTCTTCTTCCAGCTCTTCTTCCACTGGCTCCTCCAATTCATCATGCATAATGTGCTACTGCTCCTCTTCCAGCTCCTATTTCACTGGTTCCTCCAATTCATCATACATAATGTGCTCCAGCTCTTCTTCCACTGGATCCTCAATTTGTCATACATAAAGTGCTACTGCTCTTCTTCCACTGGTTCCTCCAATTTGTCGTGCATAATGTGCTACTGCTCTTCTTCCAGCTCTTCTTTCACTGGTTCCTCCAATTTGTCATGCATAATGTGCTCCTGCTCTTCTTCCAGCTCTTCTTTCACTGGTTCCTCCAATTTGTCGTGCATAATGTGCTACTGCTCTTCTTCCAGCTCTTTTACCACTGGCTCCGCCAATTTGTCATGCATAATGTGCTCCTGCTCTTCTTCCAGCTCTTCTTTCACTGGTTCCTCCAATTTGTCATGCATAATGTGCTACAGCTCTTCTTCCATTTTCTTCCACTGGTTCCTCCAATTTGTCATACATAATGTACTACTGCTCTTCTTCCAGCTCTTCTTCCACTGGTTCCTCCAATTTGTCGTGCATAATGTGCTACTGCTCTTCTTCCAACTCTTCTTCCACTGGTTCCTCCAATTTGTCATGCATAATGTGCTACTGCTCTTCTTCCAGCTCTTCTTCCACTGGTTCCTCCAAATCGTCCTGCATAATGTGCTACTGCTCTTCTTCCAACTCTTCTTCCACTGGTTCCTCCAATTTGTCATGCATAATGTGCTACTGCTATTCTTCCAGCTCTTCTTCCACTGGTTCCTCCAATTCATCATGCATAATGTGCTACTGCTCCTCTTCCAGCTCTTCTTCCGCTGGTTCCTCCGATTTGTCATGCATAATGTCCTCCTGCTCTTCTTCTAGCTCTTCTTCCACTGGTTCCTCCAATTCATCATGCATAATGTGCTACTGCTCCTCTTCCAGCTCTTCTTTCACTGGTTCCTCTAATTTGTCATGCATAATGTGCTCCTGTTCTTCTTCCACTGGTTCCTCCAATGTTTCATGCATAATGTGCTCCTGCTCTTCTTCCAGCTCTTTTACCACTGGCTCCGCCAATTTGTCATGCATAATGTGCTCCTGCTCTTCTTCCAGCTCTTCTTTCACTGGTTCCTCCAATTTGTCATGCATAATGTGCTACAGCTCTTCTTCCATTTTCTTCCACTGGTTCCTCCAATTTGTCATACATAATGTACTACTGCTCTTCTTCCAGCTCTTCTTCCACTGGTTCCTCCAATTTGTCGTGCATAATGTGCTACTGCTCTTCTTCCAACTCTTCTTCCACTGGTTCCTCCAATTTGTCATGCATAATGTGCTACTGCTCTTCTTCCAGCTCTTCTTCCACTGGTTCCTCCAAATCGTCCTGCATAATGTGCTACTGCTCTTCTTCCAACTCTTCTTCCACTGGTTCCTCCAATTTGTCATGCATAATGTGCTACTGCTATTCTTCCAGCTCTTCTTCCACTGGTTCCTCCAATTCATCATGCATAATGTGCTACTGCTCCTCTTCCAGCTCTTCTTCCGCTGGTTCCTCCGATTTGTCATGCATAATGTCCTCCTGCTCTTCTTCTAGCTCTTCTTCCACTGGTTCCTCCAATTCATCATGCATAATGTGCTACTGCTCCTCTTCCAGCTCTTCTTTCACTGGTTCCTCTAATTTGTCATGCATAATGTGCTCCTGTTCTTCTTCCACTGGTTCCTCCAATGTTTCATGCATAATGTGCTCCTGCTCTTCTTCCAGCTCTTCTTCCACTGGCTCCTCCAATTTGTCATGCATAATGTGCTACTGCTCTTCTTCCACTGGTTCCTCCAATGTTTCATGCATAATGTGCTCCTGCTCTTCTTCCAGCCCTTCTTCCACTGGCTCCTCCAATTTGTCATGCATAATGTGCTCCTGCTCTTCTTCCAGCTCTTCTTCCACTGGTTCCTCCAATGTTTCATGCATAATGTGCTACTGCTCTTCTTCTAGCTCTTCTTCCACTGGTTCCTCCAATTTGTCATGCATAATGTGCTACTGCTCTTCTTCCAGCTCTTCTTCCGCTGGTTCCTCCAATTTGTCATGCATAATGTGCTACTGTTCCTCTTCCAGCTCTTCTTTCACTGGTTCCTCTAATTTGTCATGCATAATGTGCTACTGCTCCTCTTCCAGCTCTTCTTCCACTGGTTCCTCTAATTCATCATGCATAATGTACTCCTGCTCTTCTTCCAGCTCTTCTTCCACTGGTTCCTCCAATTTGTCATGCATAATGTGCTACTGCTCTTCTTCCACTGGTTCCTCCAATGTTTCATGCATAATGTGCTCCTGCTCTTCTTCCAGCTCTTCTTCCACTGGTTCCTCCAATGTTTCATGCATAATGTGCTACTGCTCCTCTTCCAGCTGTTCTTCCACTGGTTCCTCCAATTTGTCATGCATAATGTGCTCCTGCTCTTCTTCCAGCTCTTCTTCCACTGGTTCCTCCCATGTTTCATGCATAATGTGCTACTGCTCTTCTTCCAGCTCTTCTTCCACTGGTTCCTCCAATTCGTCATGCATAATGTGCTACTGCTCCTCTTCCAGCTCTTCTTTCACTGGTTCCTCTAATTTGTCATGCATAATGTGCTCCTGTTCTTCTTCCACTGGTTCCTCCAATGTTTCATGCATAATGTGCTCCTGCTCTTCTTCCAGCTGTTCTTCCACTGGCTCCTCCAATTTGTCATGCGTAATGTGCTATTGCTCTTCTTCCAGCTCTTCTTCCACTGGCTCCTCCAATTTGTCATGCATAATGTGCTACTGCTCTTCTTCCAGCCCTTCTTCCACTGGCTCCTCCAATTTGTCATGCATAATGTGCTCCTGCTCTTCTTCCAGCTCTTCTTCCACTGGTTCCTCCAATGTTTCATGCATAATGTGCTACTGCTCTTCTTCTAGATCTTCTTCCACTGGTTCCTCCAATTTGTCATGCATAATGTGCTACTGCTCTTCTTCCAGCTCTTCTTCCGCTGGTTCCTCTAATTCATCATGCATAATGTACTCCTGCTCTTCTTCCAGCTCTTCTTCCACTGGTTCCTCCAATTTGTCATGCATAATGTGCTACTGCTCTTCTTCCACTGGTTCCTCCAATGTTTCATGCATAATGTGCTCCTGCTCTTCTTCCAGCCCTTCTTCCACTGGCTCCTCCAATTTGTCATGCATAATGTGCTCCTGCTCTTCTTCCAGCTCTTCTTCCACTGGTTCCTCCAATGTTTCATGCATAATGTGCTACTGCTCTTCTTCTAGCTCTTCTTCCACTGGTTCCTCCAATTTGTCATGCATAATGTGCTACTGCTCTTCTTCCAGCTCTTCTTCCGCTGGTTCCTCCAATTTGTCATGCATAATGTGCTACTGTTCCTCTTCCAGCTCTTCTTTCACTGGTTCCTCTAATTTGTCATGCATAATGTGCTACTGCTCCTCTTCCAGCTCTTCTTCCACTGGTTCCTCTAATTCATCATGCATAATGTACTCCTGCTCTTCTTCCAGCTCTTCTTCCACTGGTTCCTCCAATTTGTCATGCATAATGTGCTACTGCTCTTCTTCCACTGGTTCCTCCAATGTTTCATGCATAATGTGCTCCTGCTCTTCTTCCAGCTCTTCTTCCACTGGTTCCTCCAATGTTTCATGCATAATGTGCTACTGCTCCTCTTCCAGCTCTTCTTCCACTGGTTCCTCAATTTGTCATGCATAATGTGCTCCTGCTCTTCTTCCAGCTCTTCTTCCACTGGTTCCTCCCATGTTTCATGCATAATGTGCTACTGCTCTTCTTCCAGCTCTTCTTCCACTGGTTCCTCCAATTCGTCATGCATAATGTGCTACTGCTCCTCTTCCAGCTCTTCTTTCACTGGTTCCTCTAATTTGTCATGCATAATGTGCTCCTGTTCTTCTTCCACTGGTTCCTCCAATGTTTCATGCATAATGTGCTCCTGCTCTTCTTCCAGCTGTTCTTCCACTGGCTCCTCCAATTTGTCATGCGTAATGTGCTATTGCTCTTCTTCCAGCTCTTCTTCCACTGGCTCCTCCAATTTGTCATGCATAATGTGCTACTGCTCTTCTTCCAGCCCTTCTTCCACTGGCTCCTCCAATTTGTCATGCATAATGTGCTCCTGCTCTTCTTCCAGCTCTTCTTCCGCTGGTTCCTCTAATTCATCATGCATAATGTACTCCTGCTCTTCTTCCAGCTCTTCTTCCACTGGTTCCTCCAATTTGTCATGCATAATGTGCTACTGCTCTTCTTCCACTGGTTCCTCCAATGTTTCATGCATAATGTGCTCCTGCTCTTCTTCCAGCTCTTCTTCCACTGGTTCCTCCAATGTTTCATGCATAATGTGCTACTGCTCCTCTTCCAGCTCTTCTTCCACTGGTTCCTCCAATTTGTCATGCATAATGTGCTCCTGCTCTTCTTCCAGCTCTTCTTCCACTGGTTCCTCCCATGTTTCATGCATAATGTGCTACTGCTCTTCTTCCAGCTCTTCTTCCACTGGTTCCTCCAATTCGTCATGCATAATGTGCTACTGCTCCTCTTCCAGCTCTTCTTTCACTGGTTCCTCTAATTTGTCATGCATAATGTGCTCCTGTTCTTCTTCCACTGGTTCCTCCAATGTTTCATGCATAATGTGCTGCTGCTCTTCTTCCAGCTCTTCTTCTGCTGGTTCCTCCAATTCATCATGCATAATGTGCTCCTGCTCTTCTTCCAGCTCTTCTTCCACTGGCTCCTCCAATTTGTCATGCATAATGTGCTACTGCTCTTCTTCCAGCCCTTCTTCCACTGGCTCCTCCAATTTGTCATGCATAATGTGCTCCTGCTCTTCTTCCAGCTCTTCTTCCACTGGTTCCTCCAATGTTTCATGCATAATGTGCTACTGCTCTTCTTCTAGATCTTCTTCCACTGGTTCCTCCAATTTGTCATGCATAATGTGCTACTGCTCTTCTTCCAGCTCTTCTTCCGCTGGTTCCTCTAATTCATCATGCATAATGTACTCCTGCTCTTCTTCCAGCTCTTCTTCCACTGGTTCCTCCAATTTGTCATGCATAATGTGCTACTGCTCTTCTTCCACTGGTTCCTCCAATGTTTCATGCATAATGTGCTCCTGCTCTTCTTCCAGCTCTTCTTCCACTGGTTCCTCCAATGTTTCATGCATAATGTGCTACTGCTCCTCTTCCAGCTCTTCTTCCACTGGTTCCTCCAATTTGTCATGCATAATGTGCTACTGCTCTTCTTCCAGCTCTTCTTCCACTGGTTCCTCCAATTCGTCATGCATAATGTGCTACTGCTCCTCTTCCAGCTCTTCTTTCACTGGTTCCTCCAATTCATCATACATAATGTGCTCCTGTTCTTCTTCCAGCTCTTCTTCCGCTGGTTCTTTTAATTGTTCAGAGTGTACCTCAGCTCTTCTTGCTGCTTTTTTACAGCTCTTCTTTCAGCTCCTCTTCCTACTTTTCTTACTGTTTTTTCAATTTTTTCATTCAAAAATAAACCTCTTCTCTTTTCCTAGCTCTCCCTCCAACTCTTCTTCCACTGATTCCTCCAATGTTTCATGCATAATGTGCCCCAGCACCTATTCCAGGTCTTCCTTCAGCTCTTCTTGCACTGGTTCCTCCAATTCTTCATTCAAAAATAAACCTCAACTCTTTTTCCAGCTCTCCTAACTTTTTCCCCTGCTGGTTCCTCCAATGTTTCCTGCATAATTCGCTGCAGCTATTCATCCTTCAGCTTTTCCTCCTCTTCCCCCCCCCCCCATGCTGTTCTTCCAGATCTTCCTCCAACATTGTCTTGCTAGTCTCTTCATCCCCCAGCTCTTATTCCAGCTTCCTCCTTCCCTTCATCCATTTCTCTTGGCTCTTCATTCGACTCTTTTGCCAGTCCTTTCTCTAACCCGGGGGCCAGCAACCCGCGGCTCTAGAGCCACATGCGGCTCTTGAGCGGCGCCCTGGTGGCTCCATGGAGCTTTTTCAAAATTGTATGGAAATGGAAAAACAATGGGGTAAAAAATGTTTTGTTGTAATATGGCTTCTGTAGGAGGACAAACACGACACAAACCTTCTTGATTGTTAGAAAGCCCACTGTTTAATATGTTTGTGTTTAGAGTATTTGGCAAATGCCATTTTGTCCTACTAATTTCAGCGGCCCTTGAAATCACCATTGGGTGGACTGTGACTCAACAATTTGTTTACATGTATAACTTTCTCCGATGCTGCCACAGAAATACGTGTTTTATGCCACTCCTTCTTTGTCCCATTTTGTCCACCAAATGTTTTATACTATGCGTGAATGCACAAAGAAGAGCTTTGTTGATTTTAGTCATATTTGGTCACTGCATGACTGCAAGCTAATCGATGCTAACATGCTATTTAGACTAGCTGTATGTACATATTGCATAATTATGCCTCGTTTGTATGTATATTTGAGCTCATTCAATTTCCTTTACTTATGTGTATTTAGTTTATTTTTCCATGTCTCATGACACATTATCTGTATGTAATACTGGCTGCATTTCTGATAGTTGTTAGTGCGCCATGTTGTTCCAGACCACAGCAAACGTTACCCAGTTTGCAAAGATTTTAATAAATCCATTAGAAGAAGACAGCCTGCCGTTTCCTTTAACTTGGGACGGTATAGCTCGGTTGGTAGAGCGGCCGTGCCAGCAACTTGAGGGTTGCAGGTTCGATCCCCGCTTCCGCCATCCTAGTCACTGTCGTTGTGTCCTTGGGCAAGACACTTTACCCACCTGCTCCCAGTGCCACCCACACTGGTTTAAATGTAACTTAGATATTGGGTTTCACAATGTAAAGCGCTTTGAGTCACTTGAGAAAAAGCGCTATATAAATGTAATTCACTTCAATTCACTTCAACTTGGACACACACATCTATACCTTTGGCCATTCTAAGACAAACATTTCCAGGAGTTATCTCACCCTCTGAGAAGTTTTACTAATGTTTTCCAATGTTGTAAAAATGTGTAGAATAAATATTACATTTCAACATTCCTGTCAATGATGACTTGCGTCAGCCTGCGACACAAAGTCATTTTGATAGTAGGCTAATATAGACACTTATATCATGTGTTGCCTTCATTATAACACTTATATAAGTATTTTAATTTTTTGCGGCTCCAGACCGATTACTTTTTTGTATTTGTGGTCCAGTATGGCTCTTTCAACATTTTGGGTTGCTGACCCCTGATCTAACGTCTTCTCCAAGGTCCAACTCTTCTTTTAAGGTGTCCTTCCAGGTTCTTCTCCGGCTCTTTCCTCTCATCTCCTGGTTTTCCGCACACAACATGATGCATCACAATTCCCAGTTTCTCTATTCAACATGTTCGAAAAGGAGTAGGAAGAAGCAGAGCTTATTTAATCCAACCCCTTTTTCCTTTACATAGCAGTTGCTAAAACTTTTGTTCGCTTCCTGTTCTCAATTTATTCCCAGTATACTCCATAACTAATAACAATACAAATAAATAAATCAATAATACTTAGTGAAGTAAGTTATATTTCATATGGTGAGATAAGTAAGAATATCTAGAAAATGAATGGATGGATGAAATAAATTCAGAATGTTTATCATGGTTCTTCTTCTTTGTACTTTGTAAACACTTTAAGTTTGAAGAGTTTCTTGAAGTGGATTTTATTAGTATCCATCCATCCATCCATCCATTTTCTACCGCTTGTCCCTTCAGGGTTACGGGGGTGCTGGAGCCTATCCCAGCTGCACACGGGCGGAAGGCGGGCTACACATTATATTAGTACATTGTTTGATTTCTTTGCTTAAACCATTCCATAATTTAATTCCACATACTGATATACTGAAGGTCTTAAGTGTTGTACGTGCTTACAAATGTTTAAAATTTAAATTTTCTCTTAAGATTAGATTTTCCTTTATATTTTAGGCAGACATTTTGGTTTTTACCACCCCAGACATTCTTTTGTCTTGTAAGAACAGTTTGCACTGAATGTAGTGTAAGTTGTTTGCGTTATATCTACGTGTTTTTATTGAATGGAGAAGTTGTTGTTTGTGAAAGCAAATGGCCGCCTGATGTGTTTCTGGACTTGGTCTGCAGCTCTCTTACTGCAAACCAAATCCTGCTCCCACATTCCCGTCATCTTCACCCTGGTGTCAAGCGAGTGTGGCTGCTGGCCCGCTTCATGCATTCCTCACCCAGCAGAGCCCCCACACTCCCTCCCTTCCTCCTCGTCCTCGTCCGGGTGTCTGCTGCTTGGGTTTGGGTGGAAAGCGGCAGCAAACGAAGCGGAGAGGCTTTGCTTGCTTCAATAAAGCGTAGCAGCTCGGCTTGTTGGCGGAGGGCAGACGGTGTAAAGCTCACATGCGAGACTCGCAGGCTCCTCTTTAATGTGTTGTCATAAAACATGCAGCTGGCAGAGAGTTCACCTTCAATGAGGACTGGGCATCAACCTTGCTCCCTTGTGTCCTTCCTGCGTGTGCACATGACTCCTCAACACTCTTACTGTATGCACGCCATGGATGGAGCTTTGTTGTCATTGCACAAGTGCAACCAAATGTTGGTTTCACCACAAACCCATTCAACATTAGACAAACACTACCAGGTTACAGAGCATGGGGGCGTCCAATACATAAAAAGTGGGGAAAAGGTAGACAGATGAGTAAAAAAAAAAAGTCGATTTCAGACTGGGCTCCTCTGGAGTGAGAAAAAACCAAGCACATACACAATATATGTAGTCATACCAAATCTCGACAATGACTCAGAACTTTGAATTTTATAAGGTAATGATCGGACATTACTTAAGTGAACGGGAGTATCATAACTTTGGAGGGGGTGACACCCCGAACAAGCACTAGATCAATCGTATTACCGTTGCAATGCGTGGGTTCATTTATTATTTTGTGCAAGACCACAGCTATCAATTATAGTCTGGAGCGCCACACACGGAGGGTCTGACGGGGTATTCATATGGATATAAAAATCCCCCATTATAATTAGATTATCGGCGTCCGTCAATAGTTTAGCGACAAACTCTGAAAATTCACTGATAAAGTCCGAATAGGGCCAAGGGGGGCGGTAGATAACAGTCACTTGCTAAGATTTTACATAGATAATAACTTTTTACTTAATTCCAGTTATTGACTTTACATCATAATAATTAGTTTGTCTATTGTAGTTTCAAATGTTTAAATATAGAAATTAACTATTCAAAAAAGATGTTTTGGTTTTACCCACATAGAAAATCTCATTTAACGATTTTGCAACATCCCATGGATGCTTAATTTAATAATTACAATTTGACTAATGCTTGTTTTCAGAATAAAATACTTATTTCTATCTTATAAGTCCTGCTAATTCCTAGATATACAAATCATAATTAGGATGTCTTATCAAGTAAAATTAGACAGATATTTTCACTAATTTTCATGTTTTTTTGTACTTGCCTGTTTTATTTGCCTTCAAGTGACTTAACATTTTTGACCTTGGGGCCCAACTTTTCCACTGCAGAGGAGCCCACTCAAATACAAACACTGAATTAGTCATCTAATTCTTGATTTTAATTGTATTTAATATTTAATATCCAACCTACTTAGAGTTTACAACCCTATTGAATGATATAAAAACTTGTGTTAATCATAAATACTATTATTGATTCAACACATAAAGCTTGTAGCTAATTAGAAAAATAAGTACTGAGCAAATATACTGCATAAGAAGGGACTCAACTGATGAAAATAAAAATACATACAATTATGTTGTGCTAAAATTTAAAAAAATGAATGAATAATAAAAATGTTTCTTAACTAAACTGTCAATGAAATTAAAGTGCAAATTAAATGATAACTTCGTCACCTTAGCATACTTGCCAACCTTGAGACCTCTGAATTCGGGAGATTGGGGGGAAGAGGGGGGCGGGGGTGTATATTGTAGCCCGGAAGAGTTAGGGCTGCAAGGGATTCTGGGTATTTGTTCTGTTGTGTTTATGTTGTGTTACGGTGCGGATGTTCTCCCGAAATGAGTTTGTCATTCTTGTTTGGTGTGGGTTCACAGTGTGGCGCATATTTGTAACAGTGTTAAAGTTGTTTATACGGCCACCCTCAGTGTGACCTGTATGGTTGTTGATCAAGTATGTCTTGCAGTCACTTACGTGTGTCTGCAGAAGCCGCATACAACATGTGGCCGGGCCGGCATGCTGTTTGTATGGTGAAAAAAACGGACGCGACGACAGGTTGTAGAGGACGCTAAAGGCAGTGCCATCACGGCACGCCCTTAATATTGTTGTCCGGGTGAAAATCGGGAGAATGGTTGCCCAGGGAGATTCTCGGGAGGGGCACTGAAATTCGTGAGTCTCCCAGAAAAATCGGGACGGTTGGCAAGTATGGACGGTCACCTTAGTCATAATTTTTTGCTGAATAAACTTCTCAGTGATTTTAACTTCAACTTCTTCTGTTTGTTGGAGATTGCCATTACTGCCACAAGTGGTAGAAACGTGTATTACAACTGAGTACCCAACTGTGTCTTTTGGCGGCCTATGGTTAAGAAACACTGGATTAGAATATTCTAATCTAGATGATGCTAGAAGTTACCAGGATTCTTCAGCATGAAAAAAAAAGTGTATTTCCTTTCAAATTAATTTGTAATTGAGTTTAAAAGTGTAAAAAAACAATAAGATGGTGAATATTTTTTTATTTTATTTAAAAGAAAAATTCTCTCTTCGTTTTCATTCTATCTTTGAAAAACGACGACAAAACAAAGGTACAAAAATGCACTTCAACTTCAGGATGTGGGTGTGGTCCACATTAGTAGCGTACTGTGACATCATTGCACGCAATATGATGATTTGGCCGTCAGTGATGCAGCCTGACCCTGCCTGACTCGACATCATCTCCATCATGGCAAGCAAAGCTAATAAATCCCAGCCTCGTAAAAATCTTCTCCTGCTTGCTCAGCATGTAGTATTTAGCTGTCAGTCGCCCAGCACTTTGAAACAAGACTTTAGTGACACCTCTGCTGCCCCTTAGGAGGGGGCGGGACTAAAGCAGCGACAAAGAAGCCCCCCACCCCCATCCCCTCCTGACCTTGTGTTGGTGTAATGGCCTCCGAGGTGATGGATGGTGTCGCCAAGGCGTTTACCCGCTGCACCGAGAGGCCTTCTCTTGTTGGCACTCAGATGGATCGGCCATTGTTTTTCTCTCCTCACCTGCACAGGTGTGATTAATCTCTGCTGCGAGTGGGTGGAGGAGAGCGTGGCCAGACGCCCTCACACACGCCGTGTTTGAACACACAACATTGGACGAAGCGACATGGAGCATCAGAAGGCTGCAGGTGAACACATGACAGCAGAATATCCCACGCAGCAGCACCCATAAGAACTCCTGTTGAATAGAAGATCTTTGACTGGCGCTTTGGCCTGGACATCCTGAAACACAGCAGCGTGTTTCTGTCATACACTAAAGTATACTGTCATACACTATAGTATACTGTCATACACTATAGTATACTGTCATACACTATAGTATACTGTCATACACTATAGAGTATACTGTCATACACTATACTTTACACTGTCATACACTATAGTATACTGTCAACCACTATAGAGTATACTGTCATACACCATAGTATATACTGTCATACACTATAGAGTATACTGTCATACAGTATAGAGTATACTGTCATACAGTATAGTATACTGTAATACAGTATACTGTCAATAAAGTCTACTGTCATACACTATAGTATACTGTCATACACTAAAGTATACTGTCATACACTATAGTGTACTGTCACAGAGTATAGCGTATACTGTCATACAGTATAGTATACTTTCATACACTAGTCATACACTATAGAGTATACTGTCATACACTATACTTTACACTGTCATACACTATAGTATACTGTATGACAGTATACTGTCATACAGTATAAAGTATACTGTCAAACACTATAGAGTATACTGTCATACAGTATAGTATACTGTCATAAAGTATACTGTCATACACCATAGTATACTGTCATACAGTATAGAGTATACTGTCATACAGTATAGTATACTGTCATACAGTATACTGTCATATAGTATAAAGTCTACTTTCATACACTATAGTATACTGTCATACAGTACAATATACTGTTATAGAGTATAGCGTATACTGTCATACACTATAGTATACTTTCATACAGTATAGTATACTGTCATACAGTATAGAGTATACTTTCATACAATATACTATACTGTTGTACAGTATAGAGTATACTGTCATACAGTATAGTATACTGTCATACAGTATATAGTATACAGTCATACATTATAGAGTATACTGTCATACAGTATAGTATACTTTCATACAGTATAGTATACTGTCATACAGTATAAAGTATACTGTCATACAATATAGTATACTGTCATACAGTATAAAGTATACTGTCATACAATATAGTATACTGTCATACAGTATAGAGTACACTGTCATACGCTATAGAACAGTGGTCCCCAACGACCGGGCCACGGCACGGTACCGGTCCGCGAATCGATTGGTACCGGGCCGCACAAGAAATTAAAAAAGAAAAAATAAAAAAAAATAAAAATTTTTATTGAATTTTTTTTTTTAATTAAATCAACATAAAAAACACAAGACACACTTGCAATTACTGCACCTACATTATATATCAATATAGATCAATACTGTCTGCAGGGATACAGTCTGTAAGCACACATGATTGTATTTCTTTATGACCAAAAAAAAATAATAATAAAAAAAATACCAAAAATACACACAGTTTGAACAGTAACACTGTGTTTGAATATTTATTCAAGTGATTATTTGGCGTACCACTAGATGGCGCCCGCGGACCACTAGTGTCACACATACCACAGTATGAGAATCCCTAGAATGGAAGATCTTTGATTTGCGCTTTTGCTTAGATCTTTAAAAACTGTGGTACGTTTCTGTCATACAGTAAAGAGGATCTTTGACTAGCAAATTTTATAGTAGCTCCTGGAAAATAGCAGGAAAAACTCCTGTCACATAAAATTTTGCAGTAGCTCCTCAAAAACACAATTAAAAAAAGTATTGTCGTATAGAGGATTTTTGACTAGCAGTTTTGCAACAGGTAATTGAAATCAGCAAAATACTTCAATTGTATAGAAAATCTTTGATGGACTCTTTTGCTTGTAGATTCTGTAAAAAAAAAAAAGCTGCACATTTTTTGTCTAGAAGTTTTGCAGAAGCTCCTTTAAAACAGCAGAAAAAACACTGTCAATTAGAGGATCTTTGACTAGCATTTTTGCAACAGGTCAATGAAAACAGCAAAACTCCTATTGTATAGAAGATCTTTGATTAGAGCTTTTGCTTGTAGATTTTTAAAAACAGCAGCGTGTTTTGTTATACAATATAGAGGATCTTTGACTAGAGGTTTTGTGCTCTTCTAAAATAACCGGTAGCAGAAAAAACTCCTGTCATTTAGAGGATCTTTGTTTAGCATTTTTGCAACAGGTCAATGAAAACAGCAAAATACTCTCTTTGTATAGAAGATATTTGATTAGACCTTTTGCTTATAGATTCTTAAAAACAGCAGCAGGTGTCTGTCATAGAGTATAGAGGATCTCTGACCAGCATTTTTGCAACAGGTCATCAAAAAAAGACTTTGATTGTATAGAAGAGCTTTGATTCACACTTTCACTTGTAGAGCCTTCAAAACAGAAGTGTTTTGTCACACAGTATAGAGGATCTTTGACTATCAATTTTGTTGCATCACTCAAAAACATCAGGAACAACCCCTGTCATATAGAGCAGTGGTCCCCAACCACCGGGCCGCACAAGAAAATAATTTTTTTTTTTTTTAAATTATTAAATTAACATAAAGAACACAATATATACATTATATATCAATATAGATCAATACAGTCTGCAGGGATACAGTCCATAAGCACACATGATTGTATTTCTTTATAAAAAAAAAAAATAAAAATAAAAATATCCCCCCTGCTCCTGTCATGTGCATGATCTTTGAGTAGAATACTTTAGCAGTACCGGTACCGGTCCGTGGATCGATTGGTACCGGGCCGCACAAGAAATAAATAAATACAAATTTAATTTTTTTTGTTTTTTTTAATTAAATCAACATAAAAAACTCAAGATACACTTACAATTACAATTTACACTCATTCGCACAAAAGGGTTGTTTCTTTCTGTTATTAATATTTCTGGTTCTTGCATTATATATCAATATGGATCAATACAGTCAGCAGGGATACAGTCCCTAAGCACACATGATTGTATTTTTTAATGACAAAAAAATATATATATATATTTTTTAAATACCATACCATACTACCAACATTAACAACAATTCCTCAACACAGCCCACTACCTACAATATAGTTTTTTTAAACATAAGATAATTGTCTCCCAAAATGTTATTAGTTAATGAGGTCATTTTTCCCGTTTAACGAGACATCTCCTCCTAACTATACGAATGGGCATATTGCCCGTCCCCTTAAAAGGAGTCGTGGGGTTGCACTAATATACAATGAAAACCTTAACCTTACCCCTAACCTAAGTAATAAATATAAATCATTTGAGGTGCTTACTCTGAGGTCTGTCACACCGCTACCTCTCTACCTGACTGTTATTTACCGCCACCCTGGGGCCTATTCGGACTTTATCAGTGAATTTTCAGAGTTTGTCGCTGATTTAATGACGCACGCAGATAATATCATTATAATGGGGGATTTTAATATCCCTATGAATACCCCATCAGACCCTGCGTGCGTGGCGCTCCAGACTATAATCGATAGCTGTGGTCTTACACAAATAATAAATGAACCCACGCATCGCAACAATAATACAATTGATCTAGTCCTTGTCCGGAGTGTCACCACCTCCAAAGTTGTGATACTCCCGTACACTAAAGTAATGGCAGATCATTACCTTATAAAATTCGAAGTTTTGACTCATTGTCAACAAGCTACTTGTAATCACTGCTTTAGCAGCCGCAACATTGATGCTGTCACAACTATGACTCTTGCTGGCTTACTGCCTTCGGTAATGGCACCATTCCCAAATTATGTGGGTTCTATCGATAACCTCACTAAGTTGCAAGTTTTAAAGTTTCAAGTTTATTCACAATACCATAGAACAATTACAATAGTAGTGAACATCATTTAAAGATGTTGGTAAGTGAAAGGGTCCCCCAAATAAGCTAGAAGAAGCTTTTGATAGGGGGTCCAGAGGACAGTATATACATGGAATGATGAAAAACGGTAGCAAGCACAACAACAACAAAAAAAACATATGATAAACACAAGATAATAGTACTAAAGCACGCATACACGTACACACATACATTCATTCGACCATGCAAAACCCAACAGTAGTCAACCCCACATGAGGCATTAGAGATAGGTGGTCAATAGGTAAGTTTTCAGTTTCTTTTTGAAGTTGGAGAATGGATACCGCATCTTGAGGCTCTCATTAAGCCGGTTCCAAATCGTTGGTCCCCTGCATACAACACTTCGAGCGGTACAAGCCAGTAGACGATGTTTACCTGATATCAGATCTAAGTTACGAGTGTTGTGGGTATGCTGGGGATGGTAGATAGGAACCAAGCTACAGAGCCTAAGATTCAGCCTGTGAATGACTTGATAGGTTAAACAAGCATTTTGATAAATATTGAACTCTGTCAGTCTTAAGAGATGATAATTATGGAATAGATGTCGAGTGGGGGCATTAAACTTGGACCATGACAGGGCCTGTATGATTTTCTTTTGCATGGATTCTAATTTGTGAAGGTAGGTAGGGAAGGTGTTACACCAGATGACATTACAGTAGTTTAGATGTGGTTCAAAGAGAGTTTTATATAGGGTAAGTAGAGCATACAGAGGAAGATAATGACGAAGGTGAAAGAACAGGACAACATATTTGGATAATTTGTTTAATAGATGGCTAATGTGACATTTGAAATTGAGGTATTCGTCAATGATGACCCCCAGGAATTTTGTGGAATACACTCTCTGTATTTCCTGCCCATTGATGTTGATATGGCAGTGCTCAGTATTTGTCCGTTTTTTATTAGAATTAAATAGAATAACATTTGTTTTATTAACATTAAGTGAGAGCTTATTGCATTCGAACCAGGAATCCACTTTCACAAGCTCTGAATTGACAGTTACTTGTAGATCGTGGAGGCTCCTGTGTGAGGTAAACAAATTTGTATCATCAGCAAAAATTATTTTATGAAAAGTTTCGGAGTTTACAAAATCATTTATGTATAGGATAAACAACTTTAACGATGCAATATATGCTCTATATATGTAATATATAAAGGGATCTTTGAGCAGTGTTTTAGAAGTAGGTTCTTAAAACAATTCCGGTTACTCTATTTTATTTTGTATTAATGTATGTTTTGTTAATGATGTTTTATACACTGTTTGGCACCGATTGTTACTACATTTTGTGGCATCTTATGTGCTGCTATGACAATAAAGTTCCTTAAATCCCAAAGGACTCCGGTTGAATAGAAGATCTTTGACTAGCAATGCATGCAATCGGGCCTGAAAAAATAGCACTCATATTATATACAGCAGAGCAGGGATTCTCCAACTTGCTCCATGTAGTGGTACTTGATTACGGTACAGTGTTTTATTTTCCTATAATCAAACACAGTGTTTCTGTTCAAACTGTGTGTAATATTACAGTGGCCAAAAATATTCCATTTGTTTGTTAAATAAAACCTCTGCCTTGTTTTTAAAGAATACTTAGGCCCATTATGCTACTGAATGTTATTGTTGGTCATTATGTTGGCGTAGTTGGAGAGCCAAGTGTTTTCTGAGGTGTTTGAGAACCACTGCAGTAGAGGATCTTTGCAATAGTGATTCTTGGTCAGGATTTATGACTTTATTACTTTATTCATGACAAGCATTTGGTTTTAAAATGGCAATGACATGTAGGAAAGGAATAACAACATTGCTGGAGGTGAAGCGGGGGCGTTATGGTGGATTCTTTATTCGACTCTTCCTCCTCCTTCATTCCCCATCTCTGTAAGCCCTCCACTCCGGTGGCTGGCTGCAGATTTAATGGCTTTAGCAGCTGTTGAGGAAATGCAGCAAGTTTGCAGCATATGCTCTGCTCGGAACAAAGAGCAGCAAACACAGAGCGAGAGATTTCAAATAGCAGACCAGTGCTGCCACGGAAACTGCAGTCAGCCATTAAGCCGATTGAGTTTATTAGGTTTATTTGGCCTTTTCTGGTTTTATTTAATGCACAGATTTTTAAATGTTTAAATCTTGCATCTTTTTCTGTTTGTTGTCAAATTAGTGGCTTTGGTTAGTGAGACAGCGCCCTCCACTGAAGGAGTTTTGCATTACAAGCACACGTCTGCCTTTGAGTTGCTGGCATAGAATGTTGTGCGCAGCCCCCTCTAGTGGAGAATACTGAAACACACATGCACTGTAAAACTCATGCAGTATATTTACAGTCTGCTCACAAATATTAACATCAAAAGATATATAATTTTTTTCCCGCAGATAAGCCTATTTGGATGTTTTCATGCAACTATAACAAGATGATTTGCATATGAGATTGTCTTTTGTACATCATCAGCACTGTATTATGTTTGAAGCTTTACTGCAGTGTTGTGCACACATACACTTAAACTGAGCACATGTGTAAACACTGATAAGATTGTGTGTGTGTGTGTGTGTGTGTGTGTGTGTGTGTGCGTGCGTGCGTGCGTGCGTGCGTGCGTGCGTGCACAAACATGCAGCCCCACGCCCACAGTTGACAGTCACAAAGAGCACTCCAAGGAACAATATTTAGACACTACCGGTTGTGTGCTGCCGTTATTTTACGGCTGTACGAGCTGCGCCCTGACTACTCTAAAGTATTTTCAAGTTTTATTTCCATGTTATTGTCCCTTGAGAGGGTACACCGTAAAACATATGAGGCGGTGTACACACTTTTGGGACACACTGCAGGTGTGTATGATTAAAAGCAAGCCATCAAACTACTTTGGGGAACAATAAAAGAGGAAGGAACAAAGGAGATAGTGGAAAGTAAAGCTAAATGAGCGACAAGCTAGGTGAACAAAGACTTGTTTTGCAGTCCGATTGTTATTGTCATTGTCATCTTTTTTTATTTTTTATTGTCAATGCAGCCATCGTTGTCTCGGCTGTTGTGCTCTTGGGCAAGGCACTTCATCCACCTTGCTCCCACTGCCGCCCACACTGGTGTATGAACAAATATATAGTGGTGGTCGAAGGGGTCGTAGGCGCAAATGGCCGTCAGTCTAGCCCAGGGCAGTTGTGGCTACAAATGTAGCTTACCACCAAACATGTGAATGTGCAATGAATGATGGCTTCTCAGTTCTCTGTAAAACACTTAGTGTCTTTAGAAAAGCGTTATATAAATGTATTCCATTATTATTAGGGTCCGATTCGAGCAGCAAAGATGCGAGACCCTACAGTATCAATCAATCAATCAATCAAAGTTTATTTATATAGCCCTTAATCACAAGTGTCTCAAAGGGCTGCACAAGCCAAAATGACATCCTCGGCTCAGATCCCACATTAGGGCAAGAAAAAACTCAACCCAATAGGCACAATGAGAAACTTTGGAGGGGACCGCAGAGGTGGGGACACCCCACTGGGCGACCGGTGCAATGGATGTTAAGTGGATCTAGATAATAATGTGAGAGTCCAGTCCATAGTGGGGCCAGCAGGGGATCATCTTGAGGGGAGACAAGTCAGCAGCGCAGAGACGTCCCCAACTGATGCACAGATGAGTGGTCCACCCCGGGTCCCGACTTTGAACAGCTAGTGCATATCTGTGGTCACCTGATAACCTCTCCACGCAGGTGAGGGGGGCAAAGCAGAAAAGAGACGGCAGATCAACTGGTCTAAAAGGGGGGTCTATTTAAAGGCTGGAGTATACAAATGAGTTTTAAGATGGGACTTAAAGGCCTACTGAAATGAGATTTTCTTATTTAAACGGGGATAGCAGATCCATTCTATGTGTCATACTTGATTATTTCGCGATATTGCCATATTTTTGCTGAAAGGATTTAGTAGAGAACATCGACGATAAAGTTTGCAACTTTTGGTCGCTGATAAAAAAAAGCCTTGCCTGTACCGGAAGTATAGCGTGACGTCACAGATTGAAGAGCTCCTCACATCTGCACATTGTTTACACCAGCAGCGAGAGCGATTCGGACCGAGAAAGCGACGATTACCCCATTCATTTGAGCGAGGATGAAAGATTCGTGGATGAGGAAAGGGACAGTGAAGGATTAGAGTGCAGTGCAGGACGCCAGGGTGTATCTTTTTTCGCTCTGACCGTAACTTAGGTACAAGGGCTCATTGGATTCCACACTTTCTCCTTTTTCTATTGTGGATCACGGATTTGTATTTTAAACCACCTCGGATACTATATCCTCTTGAAAATGAGAGTCGAGAACGCGAAATGGACATTCACAGTGACTTTTATCTCCACTACAATACATCGGCGAAACACTTTAGCTTCGCAGCTAACGTGATAGCATCGTGCTTAACTGCGGATAGAAACAGAAGAAACATGCCCCTGACTGGAAGGATAGACAGAAGATCAACAATACTATTATTACTTCTACTATCAGGAGACACCGAACCAAACCCTGGACCTGTAACCACACGGTTAATGCTGTCCAGCCTGGCAAAGCCTAGCAATGCTGTTGCTAACGACGCCATTGAAGCTAACTTAGCTACGGGACCTCGACAGAGCTATGCTAAAAACATTAGCTCGCCACCTACGCCAGCCCTCATCTGCTCATCACCAACCGTGCTCAAGTGTGGCACTAAGTGATTTAATTTGACTAAAATAGTTGCCCCCCATTAAAAACTCTTTAAGGTCAGAAAACTCGATTTAAATACTGTTTATAGACTAATTTTTTGTGATGTCAAGGTTTTCTATGTATTTCTATGCAGCATGCGATATTCAGTTACACCAGCAGAGGGCGCGTGGTGCCGTTGGTATCAGTAGCTGGCGCCGTAGAAGAAGTCTGTCAGTACGTGGTATGAAAAGAAGCATATGCATCAAGCTCCGGTTGTAACGCTGTGTTAATTGTTTTGCAGGTAAGCTGGTTTGCATATAACACATACACGCAGTAGTAGAATTTATTCTGTACCTTTTAGAGTAAGCAATGTTAAGCTAATGTCTGTTTTGTGAATGTTATGAGTTAAATTCGAGTCACATTCAGGGTATTTTCTAAGATGGCGGACGTTGGTCCGAGAGTAACCACGGTGACGAGGCAAAATACAGTTAGCTTTAGTTTAAGAGTAAGTTCACAACATAACTCCTCAGAGATACTTGAAAATAAAATGTTAAATGCCATTTATGTTACAAGGACATGCTAAACGAACTTTTGAGTGTTGTATTGATCATAAGCACACCAGATAGGTGTGTCAAAGCTAAATTACAGTTAGTGTGTGCTAAGGCAGTAGATTTACAGTCGCACATAGGACAGTAGATTAGGTACAGGTAATGATAAGATGACACAAATAAATACAATAAATACATATAATGAATACATATAAATACAATACATATATTACTAAACGGTGATTAAGAGCATGATTCTAAGGTAGATAGAAATAGTAAAAAGGGTTTTTGTGTATATATATGTGTGTGTATGTGTATACATAAATATATTTTTGGAATATTTGTAAAATTGTTCAACTCCAGACATTGTATTTTGTAGAAGAAGTCTGTCAGTACGTGGTATGAAAAGAAGCATATGCATCAAGCTCCGGTTGTAACGCTGTGTTAATTGTTTTGCAGCTTGATCCTGAAAAATAAATGTGTCGCACAACGAAAGAGTTGGCCCATCTTTCGAGCTGTGTAACATATTTTGGCGAGCCAGCCAGGAGGGGGCACCAGTGAGTCAACACCACCACCATCGACCCTCCTTCCCAAGAGACGAACCTTATTCTTCTATTAAACATGGAAAAAGTACAGCCACTGCGTGATGAACTGAGTGCAGCCTTGTGGCAGCTGGAGGAAGAGCTTCTCGTGGATGTCTGCGGGCGACTGAAATGTTCCGGCCTGGACAGCGGAGAGTCTCGCAGCAAGTCAAGAAGGGCGCTCATCAATATGGCAGAAGGCGCGTTTGATGAGATTGAGGAAAGTGAACAAGAAGAACAAGTTGAACAATGTTATATAGAGTTAAGTAAATATATAAATAAATTAAGCGGTGAACTATTGTCAAAGAAAGGATCAGAAAAACTGTTTAAGCATGACACTTCCCCCAAAAGTACACCTTCTCCACTCAGAGTTCGACCAGAGCAAAAACATTCTCTGCAAGAGGTAACTTTGAGAAGGGAGTTCAAGATCTGTGGGCAGATAGGTGAACCTGGACAGAGGGATAAGCTATCCTACCTCAGTCTTGTGCGTCAAATTGGGGTGGGGACTGAAAAAGGACATTCAGAGACTGAAATAATCGAAGCAGTAATCAGGGCTATTAGTCCAGGCCTGCCCCTCAGAGATATGCTGGAAATAAAACGTGAACTGACCCTCAATAAGCTGTTCACCATATTAAAGGGACACTACAAGGTAGACAGCCCCACTGAGCTATACCACCAGCTCCTCAATATCTCCCAAGAGCCCAGAGAGACTGTCCTGAACTTTGTTTTTCGTGCCATTGAACTGAAAGAGAAACTGTTGTGGAAAGTCGCAAATGAGGAAACTGATGAACTTTACAGCCGACGCACAATCCAGCGCAAGTTTTTACGTTCCATTGAAACAGGGCTGCTCAGCGATTCCGTTAAGTATCAGTTAATGCCCCTCCTCAGTGATGTGAGCACAACAGATGAAGAATTGATCGAAAGAGTAACTGAAGCGTCAAAGCTGGAAAGTGAAAGACTTGAGAAACGTAAAAGGTCAGCTGCAACCAAGATTCCCAAAGTGCAAGAGCTCCAAACAGAATGCCAGGCAGACCCTGCACCTGTCCAGAGCCCTGCAAAGCCCAGGGAAGCCCAGACTGCAGTGGCCGTGAAAGCTGTGAAAAGTAAAGAGACTAAAAGTGAAAGCGCTGATACACAACAAATCATTGAAGAGTTGCGTAAAGAAATGAAGGTAATGTTTATGACCTTGATGGAGACCAGTCCCCGTGCAAGTGGACCAAAGCAGAGAGAAAAGGGCTGTACAAAGTGTAGAGGAGAGGGAACAGGAGATAACTGTTCACACTGCTTCAAATGTGGGCGTGAGGGTCACTTCTCTCGGGGATGCCGAGCTCTGAGACAGTCGGGAAACGGGGAGGGACTACTGAGATGGGACCAGCAGTAGTCCAAAGCCAATCGTCCCAAGGTGAGCTCCCAAATCCGGAACCAGCCCCCCCACAACCTACAGCCAAGGCCAGTGTAAGCGAAGTTCACTATTTACCCCCTCAACGCAAGTCACAGTTAGTCAGCCTTGTGGGAAACCGATGTACAGTGAACTGTGTTATGGACAATCATCCAGTCAAAGTTTTGTGGGACACAGGGGCCCAGTCGAGCATAGTTAATGAAAACTGGCGACAACAGCATCTTCCCCACACAGTCGTCCGGCCGATAGCTGAACTGTTAGAAAATGAGACACTCACAATTTATGCTGCTAATGACACGCCCATTCCCTACACTGGCTGGATTGAAGTCCGATTTCGGCTCGACAGTGATTCATCCAAAAGTGAGTTTCAAGTGCCAATACTAGTTTGCAGTGACCCAGCAGTGGCCAGTGACCCCATCATCGGCTACAATGTGATCGAGGCCATTGTCAACAACAATGAAGGCAAAACTAAAGGGGGGAGAAAGCAGCTTGCCCACAAAGTGAGTAAAGCTTTTGAAATAACTGTCAGAACTGCTCACAACGTCGTCAAGCTAGTGCAGAACAGCAACGAAGAGTCAGACATTGGTGTGGTGCGTATTGGTGTAAAAACAGTGACATTGCCAGCTAAGAAGGTCACAGTAGTTCACATGCGGGCACATGTTAGTCAACAAGTCAGGGGCCAAGACATGTTGTTCTCGCCTGACACATCTGATCCGCCACCAGAGGGCATCGTCTACAACGAGATACTGGTAAAAATCTCACACAGAAAATTGCCGTACGTGCCCATCCCAGTGACCAATACCACAGACCACACCATCTACTTGCAAAGTCGTAAAGTTATTGGGCATCTTGAATCAGTGAAGACAGTTTATTCTGCAGACATTCAAACAAAAGTAAACAAACTGACAAAAGAAGACAAAAGCAGCACAAAGTTTAAGACAAACACGCCAAACCACACAGAGCCGTCCGAGAATCAACACACACACAGACCAAAGTCGTGGGATCCGCCTGTGAGCCTCCAACACTTAACACAGGATCAACAAGCAGCGGCAAGGAGAATGTTGAGGGAGGAATGTGAGGCATTTGCATTTGACAACGACGATGTAGGCTGCATACCATCACTCAAGATGCACATCACCCTAAGTGACACCAGCCCAGTGCAAAAGACCTACATGTCTGTCCCAAAACCCCTTCACAATGAAGTCAAAGAGTACTTGCAAGATCTGCTCAACAAAGGTTGGACCACACCCTCACGGTCCCCCTACTCGTCGCCTGTCGTGTGTGTTCGTAAGAAAGATGGGGGCCTCCGTCTCTGTTGTGATTTCAGAGAGCTTAATCGCAAGTCAGTTCCAGACCGTCATCCAATACCAAGGATTCAAGACATGTTGGATACGCTGGGTGGAAGCTCCTGGTTTTCAGTGTTAGATCAGGGAAAAGCGTACCACCAGGGTTTCCTTGATAAAGAAAGCCGGCCGCTGACAGCCTTCATCACACCTTGGGGATTATATGAATGGGTGCGCATTCCCTTTGGCCTGAGCTCCGCACCCGCAGAGTTCCAGAGAAGTATGGAGAATTGCTTGGCTGGCCTCAGAGACACTATTTGCCTCCCATACCTGGACGACAACCTTGTGCATAGCAGCAGCTTTGAAGACCACGTTGAACACATCCGTCTTGTCCTCCAGCGATACAAAGAGCACGGTGTAAAGTTGACGCCAAAGAAATGTGAACTTTTTAGGAGTAGTGTTAAGTTTCTGGGAAAGCTGGTGACAGGAGAAGGCTATACCATGGATCCGGCAGAGATGGCGCCAGTGAGGGCCCTAAAAGAAAAAAGACCTGCAACTGTTGGGGAGGTACGTCAAATGCTTGGCTTTCTCTCTTATTACAGGCCCTTCATACCCAACTTCTCTCGTGTGGCCCACCCGCTGTACAGCCTGCTCAGTCCCCCAGCTCCTGAGAAAACCACTACAGCTCCTGCAGAAAAGTTCAAAAAGGGGGTCAAGAAGAACAAAGGCCACATGCCTTCACGCACGCCCATACAATGGACCCGTATCCACCAAGAAGTATTGAACCAGCTCGTCGATGCACTCACAGCGCCTCCAGTCCTCGGGTATGCTGATTTCACCCAACCATTCGTGTTACACTGTGATGCTTCGCAAGTCGGCTTGGGTGCTGTGTTATATCAGCGGCAGCAAGGAAAGATGAGAGTGATAGCGTTTGGCTCCCGCACCCTAAGTCCAGCAGAGAAGAACTACAACCTGCACTCTGGCAAGCTTGAGTTCCTGGCAATGAAGTGGGCCATCTGTGAACGCTTCCGAGATTATCTGTACCATGCTTCATCGTTCGTCGTGTACACAGATAATAACCCGTTAACATATGTGCTCACAACGGCAAAACTCAATGCCACAGGTCACAGATGGGTCGCGGAGCTGGCCGATTACAACTTCACCATTCGCTATCGTCCAGGCAAAACCAACGCTGATGCTGACGGACTGTCGCGGATGCCATTGGACATTGAAAACTACATGAACACCTGCACAGCCGAAGTCAATCAAGAAGCAATAAGTGCATCGATGGAGTCTGTGAAAGTTGAGCAATATGACCCTTGCAAAGGCGTTGGTGTGATCCAGGTCAGTGCCCTAAAGTTGATCAAAGACTCTGACACGAACCAGCCTTTCACTCCAGACCAGATCCGCAAAGCACAGGAAGAAGACGAGATCCTGGAAAGAGTCATCTGGTTTAAGACACAGAACAAAAGGCCGAGTAGAGCTGAAGCAAAGTCCGAACATCCTGCTGTCGCTGCACTGCTCAAGCAATGGCTAAAGATTCACATTGATCCAGATGGTGTCCTGCGTCGCCGCACTGTCCACAGAGAGCAGCTGTTGATCCCTAAAGCTTATCGTCCCCTGGTTTTCAAAGAGCTGCACCAGGAGATGGGCCACTTAGGGGTGGAAAGGACGCTCGACTTGATAAGAGAGAGGTTCTACTGGCCACAAATGAGTAAAGAAGTGGAGCATTTTGTCACCGAAGAATGCGAGTGTTTGAAGAAGAAAAAGCCAAGTAAGCAGACTCGAGCACCTCTGACCACGATCCATACTACATACCCATTCCAACTCGTGTCCATAGACTTCCTTCACTTGGAAAAGTGCAAAAACGGCTATGAATACATTTTGGTAGTTATGGATCACTTTACGAGGTTTGCCCAAGCCTACGCTACGAGGAACAAAACAGCCAAAACAGTTGCGGACAAGCTGTTTAACGACTTCGCACTCAAGTTTGGGTTTCCGACAAGAATACACCATGACATGGGTAAAGAGTTTGAGAACAAGTTAATGGCAAGGCTCAAAGAACTGTCAGGCATCCAGGGCTCACACACGACACCGTACCACCCACAGGGTAACGGACAGGTCGAGAGATTCAATCGCACCCTGTTGTCCATGTTGCGTACCCTGGAAGACAAAGAGAAAGACAATTGGAAAGAGTCGTTAGCTAAAGTTGTCCACGCATTCAACTGCACGAAAAGTGAAGCGACAGGCTACGCTCCGTACTACCTCGTCTTTGGTCGTGCCCCCCGATTGCCAATTGACCTCTTGTTCGACATAAAGAAAGAGAAGTCCCATGTAGATTACGACGATTATGTAAACAGTTGGAAGAAAAGAATGCAAGAGGCCTACGCTATAGCAGCAAAAACAGCTGACAAAGAAGCGGCTCGAGGAAAAGCTCACTACGACAAAAGAGTTAAAGGCAGAGACCTCAAGCCGGGCGATAGAGTTCTCCTCCGGAATCTCACTCCCAGGGGTGGTCCCGCAAAGATCCAGTCCTATTGGGAAGAGCAAGTTTACAAAGTAAAAGAGAGAAAAGCAGAAGATAGTCCAGTGTATCAGATAACTCCTGAAAACGGAAAAGGAAGAGACAAAGTAGTGCACAGAAATCTTCTGCTCCCGTGCGACTTTCTGCCCTGCGAGAAGCCCCCAGCAACTACTCCACCAGCAGCAAAGAGGACGTCCAGACTCCAACGCAGACAGCAGCAGCAGCAACCGCCAGACAACGGTGACACATCCGACGATGACTGCAATGGAACCTACCGGTGGTACCTTCGGCCTGGTCCAAGAAGGCGGCGGCAGCAGACTTCACTCAACCCACTGGCGGAGCCCTTCCAGCCTCATCAGGACCCAGTGCAACCTGAAGAGGATTTGCCACTACAGAGCGAAGAGGATTTGCCACTACTAAGTGAAGAGGACATTCCACCAGAGACTGAAGAAAATGATTCGGATCCCGAACAAGACAGTCTAGCACGTGGTGAGTCCAACACTGATGTCTCAGTCGTCGATGAAGGTGAGATTAAGACTATGAACCAGCGACCTCAGCGACAGAGACAACCACCTATGGTACTGAGTTACAACACTTTAGGTCAGCCGACTTGGGTACAGAGGGGTTGTAAGGTAAAGACTCAGGTTATTGAGAGTAAAACTTTTTGGAGACCCTGGGCTGTCCAAGGGTGCTAAGGTTACGGACTAAGTAACAGAAATGTCAGGAGACATTTAATTTTGTGGGGGAGAGTGTGGCACTAAGTGATTTAATTTGACTAAAATAGTTGCCCCCCATTAAAAACTCTTTAAGGTCAGAAAACTCGATTTAAATACTGTTTATAGACTAATTTTTTGTGATGTCAAGGTTTTCTATGTATTTCTATGCAGCATGCGATATTCAGTTACACCAGCAGAGGGCGCGTGGTGCCGTTGGTATCAGTAGCTGGCGCCGTAGAAGAAGTCTGTCAGTACGTGGTATGAAAAGAAGCATATGCATCAAGCTCCGGTTGTAACGCTGTGTTAATTGTTTTGCAGGTAAGCTGGTTTGCATATAACACATACACGCAGTAGTAGAATTTATTCTGTACCTTTTAGAGTAAGCAATGTTAAGCTAATGTCTGTTTTGTGAATGTTATGAGTTAAATTCGAGTCACATTCAGGGTATTTTCTAAGATGGCGGACGTTGGTCCGAGAGTAACCACGGTGACGAGGCAAAATACAGTTAGCTTTAGTTTAAGAGTAAGTTCACAACATAACTCCTCAGAGATACTTGAAAATAAAATGTTAAATGCCATTTATGTTACAAGGACATGCTAAACGAACTTTTGAGTGTTGTATTGATCATAAGCACACCAGATAGGTGTGTCAAAGCTAAATTACAGTTAGTGTGTGCTAAGGCAGTAGATTTACAGTCGCACATAGGACAGTAGATTAGGTACAGGTAATGATAAGATGACACAAATAAATACAATAAATACATATAATGAATACATATAAATACAATACATATATTACTAAACGGTGATTAAGAGCATGATTCTAAGGTAGATAGAAATAGTAAAAAGGGTTTTTGTGTATATATATGTGTGTGTATGTGTATACATAAATATATTTTTGGAATATTTGTAAAATTGTTCAACTCCAGACATTGTATTTTGTAGAAGAAGTCTGTCAGTACGTGGTATGAAAAGAAGCATATGCATCAAGCTCCGGTTGTAACGCTGTGTTAATTGTTTTGCAGCTTGATCCTGAAAAATAAATGTGTCGCACAACGAAAGAGTTGGCCCATCTTTCGAGCTGTGTAACAGAAGGATAGACAGAAGATCAACAATACTATTATTACTTCTACTATCAGGAGACACCGAACCAAACCCTGGACCTGTAACCACACGGTTAATGCTGTCCAGCCTGGCAAAGCCTAGCAATGCTGTTGCTAACGACGCCATTGAAGCTAACTTAGCTACGGGACCTCGACAGAGCTATGCTAAAAACATTAGCTCGCCACCTACGCCAGCCCTCATCTGCTCATCACCAACCGTGCTCACCTGCGTTCCAGCGATCGACGGCGCGACGAAGGACTTCACCCGATTATCGGTGCGGTCGGCGGCTAGCGTCGGATAGCGCGTCTGCTATCCGACTCAAAGTCCTCCCGGTTGTGTTGCTGTAGCCAGCCGCTAATACACCGATCCCACCTACAGCTTTCTTCTTTGCTGTCTTCATTGTCCATTAAACAAATTGCAAAAGATTCACCAACACAGATGTCCAGAATACTGTGGAATTATGTGGTGAAAACAGACGACTTAAGCTGGCCGCCGTGCTATTCCAAAATGTCTGCTTCAACCCGTGACGTCACGCGCAAACGTCATCATACCGAGACGTTTTCAGCCGGATATTCCGCGGGAAATTTAAAATTGCACTTTATAAGTTAACCCGGCCGTATTGGCATGTGTTGCAATGTTAAGATTTCATCATTGATATATAAACTATCAGACTGCGTGGTCGGTAGTAGTGGGTTTCAGTAGGCCTTTAAATGCTTCTACAGTAAATGCTGTTATTTTTGTCCAACTTCGATCGCATTTTTGAACCCTCTAACATGCACGAAAGCTCACCAATTTTTACAGGCATGTCTCATCTGACGAAAATAGAATATTTTGGGGGTACTGAGTACACAAAATTTCAAAATTGACTCTCTAGTGCCCTCTTAAAAATTTGAAAAAAAATTGCCCGTGCCACCAGATTCAAAATATTGTCACAAAAATCGCTGAAGACATGACAGGAAGTATTGTATGTAAAAGTCTCAAAAACCCATATTTGCAGTAGCCATTTTTAGGCCAAAAACAGGGGTCGTACGTTACTTTAAAGAACTCCTCCTACAGACCAAATGAGATGCAGTTAAAATGACAGATACTAGACAGGTGAGTGATGATAAATTGTGAAGGAATTTTGCCTACTCTATAAGATGTGGGTGTGGCATGGCGCCAAACATTGATCTGTTGGTTCGCCACAAAACCTTTCACATTTATAACTCAGCTCCACAAATTCAGATCTTGATCAGAATTGGAACAAATGCAATGACACCATTGCGCGCTGGATCGGTCAGTGCATAGTCGTATCCATTTGTAGTGGACCGAGCCTGGCAGAAAAAAACGCTCCTGGTTATCAACCATCAGACTGTCATTACCGCTCTTGAAGGGGAACTGCAGTTTTTGGGGAATTTTGCCTATCATTCACAATCATTATGCATGACAAGAACACATGTTTTTATTTTTCTATGCATTCTAAATGCCATTGAAAGTCCACTTACAATAAAGTCAATGGCAGCCACTCTACTCTGCCTATTAAGTTCTTAAAAAACATTCAAACACCTCCATTAAGGTTTTATATACATGATGTAAGTATTAATGTACTATAGTAACGGGCATGTTTATAATACCATTTATTTTTTACGTATTTTGATAATTTTAAGCATACGCGTCACATTCATTTCAAAAACGCATCACAACGTTCGCTTTTGTATTGGATAATAACGCTGATTACTACTCACTGCAGACTTCATGAGAGCCAACAGAATAAAACATCACTCACTGTACAAGGTCTGCTGTGATTAGGATGCCTACTGCTAGGATGTTCATATATTCCTATTTAGATGAACAATGACTCCTAATCCTCACCAAGAAAAGGGGTCTGGAACCAAATGTCTTTTTGTGTCTTTCTTGCCATTTCCAGTTCTAAATTGGCTGTCAAAGTGTACCAACTTGTTGGAATACATCTTTGTCCTTCCACTATCAAGGTGAGAGGCATGGTTTAAGTCGGGGGTCGGCAACCCGCGGCTCTAGAGCCGCATGCGGCTCTTTAGCGCCGCCCTAGTGGCTCTCTGGAGATTTTTCAAAAATGTATGAAGAATGGAAAAAGATGAGGGGAAAAAAATCTATTTTTTTTGTTTTAGTATGGTTTCTGTAGGAGGACAAACATGACACAAACCTCCCTAATTGTTACAAATCACACTGTTTATATTAAACGTGCTTCACTGATTCGAGTATTTGGCGAGCGCCGTTTTGTCCTACTAATTTTGGCGGTCCTTGAACTCACCGTATAGTTTGTTTACAATGTATAACTTTCTCCGACTTTCTAGGACGTGTTTTATGCCACTTCTTTTTCTGTCTCATTTTGTCCGCCACACTTTTAACGTTGTGCGTGAATACACAAAGGTGAGTTTTGTTGATGTTATTGACTTGTGTGGAGTGCTAATCAGACATATTTGGTCACTGCATGACTGCAAGCTATTTGATGCTAACACGCTATTTAGGCTAGCTATATGTACATATTGCATCATTATGCCTCATTTGTAGCTATATTTGAGGTCATTTAGTTTCCTTTAAGTCCTCTTAATTCAATGTATATCTCATGACACACTATCTGTATGTAATATGGCTTTTAATTTGTTGCGGCTCCAGACAGATTTGTTTTTGTATTTTTGGTCCAATATGGCTCTTTCAACATTTTGGGTTGCCGACCCCTGGTTTAAGTCAACAAAGCCACACAGAAAAGTAGGGCTGTGACTCTTGGGACCATATGACTCAATTCGATTCAATTCTTCGGGGTAACGATTCGATTTAAAACCATTCTCGGTTCAGAATCTATACTGTTGAGTAAATGTGATCTCATTGTTATTAATGCTGTTTCTGTGTATCATGAGAAGAGAGGCTTGCCGTTGTTGTTATGCGCCTCCAATAGGTTATATACGGTAGTGCCGGTTCATCCGCGCTATCGTCAGGTGATCTCTTCCGGTTCACTGCGCGCCAGGAAATGATGTCACACACACAGAAAAGTTCGATGGAGTTGTGTTCTTTTTCCCACAGTTACCGATGTTTTGTTTCCCGGTGCTGTGAGGCATTGTACTGAACCATTCTTAAAATAAACCATCATCTTTCATATATATACAACTGGAGTATTCATTGAAGATGAATGAAGAAGGAAGAAACCCAACAGGTTATGGGCCCAGACGTGCAACGGGAGGAAGATGGCAGCGCCTGATCTTCGATGGAGACGAGGACAACTACGAACTTTGGGAAGTAAAATTCCTTGGTCACATGAGACTTGAACGTTTAAAGGACACAATACTTTCCTCTGGCGAGGTGGACCCAGAGAAGAATGCAGAATGCTTTGCAGAGCTAATCCAATTCCTAGACGACAAAAGTCTGTCGTTGGTGATGAGAGACGCTGCTGACGATGGTCGCAAAGCACTACAAATTTTACGGCGCCATTATGCCAGTGATGGTAAGCCAAGAATTATTTCCCTGTACAACGAATTGTGTTCCCTGAAGAAAGACTCAGAAGAAACTATTACAGACTACATCATTAGAGCTGAAAAGATAGTGACTGCTTTAAGAAATACAAAGCAAGTAATATGCGATGAGTTGAGCATTGCTATGGTTCTGCGGGGCCTACCGGAACCATACAAACCATTCGTCATTCACATGACACAGAGCAACGATGAAGTGACTTTTGTAGAGTTCAAGAGCAAACTACGAAGCTACGAAGAGACAGAGAAATTTGAACACAAACCAAAATCAGACAATGTAATGAAAGTGGACATAGCGTCAGCGACCTGTTATGGATGTGGGAATCGTGGACATTTTGCGAAAAATTGTCCCCACAAAACAACACCAAAGTGGTGCAACTACCACCGAAGCACAACACATACAGACGCGACGTGCAGAAGAAAAACCAAGCCTGACTCTGCTAAACAAACTATGGAGAAAGAAGAAGATTCAAAGGAAATTGGCACCTCCTTTGTGTTCCAAGCCAGTCATTTGGTGCTTCCAGACGGCATCAAACAAAATGGACTGATGGTGGACTGTGGGGCGACGTCACACATAATCACTGAGAAGAGCAAATTCACACGATTTGATGAGACTTTTAACCCAAACAAACACTACATGGAGTTGGCCGATGGAACAAGGAAGAACAACGTGGCGCTGAAGAGAGGCGATGCAGTGGTTCTTCTACGCAACACAGAGGGGAGAATCGTCCCCGTCACACTGAAGAACGCCTTGTTCATCCCAACCTACCCACAAGACTTCATGTCGGTGAAAGCAGCCACGACTAATGGAGCTCAAGTGATCTTTGGAGAAGGACAAAACCGGCTCATCACGAAAGAAGGAAACACCTTCAAGATAGAAGTACACGAGAGACTGTACTACCTCAAAACGGTAAACCATCAAAAACTGTATGATGATTCTGTGCATGACATGATGTCAAAAGACAAAGTGAACCTATGTTGTGATGTGAAAACATGGCACGAGATCTTGGGGCACTGCAATGTGAATGATGTGTTGAAGCTTCAAAATGTTGTGACAGGCATGACAGTTACAGGAGATGCAAAAATAGAATGTGACATTTGTACACAAGGAAAATTCACTAACACTAGGAACAAATTACCTGATGTCAAAGCTAGTGCACCCCTAGAGCTGGTGCACACTGACCTGGCCGGTCCCATTGACCCCATTGGATTAGATGGGCATAAATATTCAGTCTCATTTACTGATGATTATTCAGGGACAGTATTTGTTTACTTCTTGAAAAATAAGAGTGAAACTACCCTTGCGACAGAGAAGTTCATTGCAGACGTTTCCCCATATGGCAACGTAAAATGTATGCGCTCAGATAATGGAACTGAGTTCACTGGAAACGTTTTTCAAACACTTTTGAGAGAGAAAGGTATCAGACATGAAACCTCATCACCTTATTCTCCTCATCAAAACGGTACAGCTGAAAGACAGTGGCGAACACTGTTTGAAATGGCAAGGTGTATGCTACTAGAAAAAGAGTTACCAAAAACATTATGGCCTTATGCTGTTCAAAGTGCCGCCCACATTCGGAACAGATGTTACAATGACAGAACAAAGAACACACCATATTTCATTCTAACTGGAAAGAAGCCCAACATTTCAAAAATGTGGGTGTTTGGTTCGGAGTGTTACGCATACACCCACAGTCACAAGAAACTTGAACCAAGGTGTGAGAAAGGAATATTTGTGGGCTATAGTAAAAATAGTCCAGCATACTTGGTCTATGATCCACAGTCAAGAAAGGTGTCAAAACACAGACTGGTAAAATTCACCAAAAAGAACACTGCAGAAAAAGAGACACAAACAAATGCGTATGACTTGGAAATCCCAGATTGTGAAAGCAATGAAACCAAACTACCTGACACTGTGTCAGAAAAATCAGTGAGCATCAAAAATCAAACTGTAACTCAAAATGATGTTGATAACCAGACACAAAATCCGGAAGTAGAGGAAGATGTGGTGTTAGATGATGCCACAACTAACATAGAGACTAGAACAGAACAAAGAGGTCGTTACCCAAAGAGAGAGAGAATTGTTCCTCCAAAATACTTAGAGGAATATGTAACAAACATTGATGATATCAATGAAAGCCATGACGTTATTGATCACTGTTGCAGGGCAGTGTGTGGAGTCCCACAGACGTATAAAGACACCCTGATGTCATCAGAGGCAGCCAGCTGGGAAAAAGCCATGAAAGACGAGTTGGCATCTCTCAAAGAAAATGACACATTTGAACTTACAACATTACCAAAAGGGAAAAATACAGTAGGCGGAAAGTGGGTTTATGCTCTCAAAGAAAACACAGAGAAAGGACAGCTTTTCAAAGCTAGATATGTTGCCAAAGGATACAGTCAAACTGAAGGTATAGATTATCAAGAAACATTTGCACCAACCGCAGACATTACTTCTGTGCGTGCGTTGATGCAAATAGCTGTCCAAAATGACCTCACCATCCACCAGATGGATGTGAAAACGGCATATTTACATGCCCCCATTGATGAAGAGATATACCTAGAACAACCAGAAGGTTTTCAGAAAACATCGGACACAGGTGAAAATCTAGTATTTAGGTTGAAGAAATCAATCTATGGCCTAAAACAATCAGGAAGAAATTGGTACAAACTTCTAAATGACCATTTAGAGCAAAACAATTTCAAAAGAAACCTATCTGATCATTGTGTCTACCGAAAACAAACAGAAAATGAAACAGTCATTGTTATCATCTGGGTGGACGACCTGATCATTGCTGCAAGTAGCAAAGAAGCACTTGAGCAATTCAAAGACACAATGAAAGCCAAATTCAACATGAAAGACCTAGGTACGATATCTTATTTCCTGGGTATTCATTTTGAACAGAAACAGAATGAAATCAAAATGGATCAAAAGATGTACATACAAAAGATGCTTGAAAGATTTGGCATGTCAGAATGCAAACCTAGAAGCACTCCTTCTGAACAGAAAGTAGAACTGAGCATTACAAATGAAAATGAGTGTGACACTACCGAAGTGGTAAACCCCAGAGAATACCGTGAAATCATTGGTAGTTTGATCTATGCCATGACCTGCACCAGACCAGATATCAGCTGGATTGTTGGTAGGTTATCACAAACATTGGCAAAGCCAACAGCACAGGATCTAGTTGCTGCCAAACGTGTGCTAAGGTATCTCAAGGGTACACAAGACTTTGAACTAAGTTTCAAGAAAAGTGAGGAAGGCCTCAACCTGATTGCATTTAGCGATTCAGACTGGGCATCATCGGTGGAAGACCGACGCAGCACTAGTGGATATTGTTTCGGTCTAACAAAACAAGGTCCAGCTATATCCTGGAAATCAAAGAAACAACCAACAGTTGCATTGTCAACTTGTGAAGCTGAATATATTGGCTTATCCACCACTACACGAGAAAGTATTTATATCACCCAACTGTTGAGTGGCATGGACAAATGTTTGTATGATTGTACAACAATTCATGGAGACAATCAAGGGGCTCTTTTGTTGAGCAAAAATCCAGTTAATAGACAGAGGTCCAAACATATTGATGTTAAATATCATTTCATTCGTGAGGCACTCACTGAAGGGAAAATTTCATTAGTCTACTGTCCTACAGAAGACATGGTTGCAGACATTTTAACAAAACCTACTACAAGAGCCAAGATTGACAAATTCAAATTATTCTTTTTTGGAAACTAATGTGTTTCACTGTTTCATGGTCATGAGATCAAGGGGGGGTGTTGAGTAAATGTGATCTCATTGTTATTAATGCTGTTTCTGTGTATCATGAGAAGAGAGGCTTGCCGTTGTTGTTATGCGCCTCCAATAGGTTATATACGGTAGTGCCGGTTCATCCGCGCTATCGTCAGGTGATCTCTTCCGGTTCACTGCGCGCCAGGAAATGATGTCACACACACAGAAAAGTTCGATGGAGTTGTGTTCTTTTTCCCACAGTTACCGATGTTTTGTTTCCCGGTGCTGTGAGGCATTGTACTGAACCATTCTTAAAATAAACCATCATCTTTCATATATATACAACTGGAGTATTCATTGAAGATGAATGAAGAAGGAAGAAACCCAACATATACTTATTTTAAAATAACATTGGATGCCAGTTCTATGATTAACGTCATTCCTCCAAAAAATAGATAAACAGCGCTGATCAATTTCTATACTACCTAAAATAAAACTGTTTTTTTTTTAAAAATAAAATGCTTCAAAACATTGGGCATCTACATCACAATATGATTTGTTGTGGCTGAGTTTTTTTTAATCGATTAAGAATCGTTACAGGTAAGAATCGCTATTAATATGAAAATGGATCATTTTTTGACACCCCTTCAAGCGAGTATATATAGTTTGTCTGCACTAGCGCCTATATTAACAATATCACTAATAGGCCTACTTGGTTAATATTAAAATTCAAGTATTGTTGGCGGTTTTTGGATAGGTATTTATTGTTTTTTTATGGGCGGAATAGAAAACCTCCCATTGGCTCCATTGTAAGCGGACTTTTATTTACGTTTATTTACGAGTTAGAATGAATTAAAAAAAATTCCTTTCGTCGTCATGTCAATCATAATGACTGTGATCGATAATTAAAATTTAAAAAAAGTACAATTCCCCTTTAAGACGATCAGATCTCCTTCCAAACGGATACACATGTTTTAGGTTGGGCTCTGATCAGAACTACATATTGATATCAATACTAATAGTACCCCCTTGTGGTGGAAGGCTATAATGACATGTCATGACTTCCTTCCACATGCTCCAATCTTTCTGGATGTTTGCTGGCGGGTTGGACATTGTAAGGACGTAATAACTGTATGTTGATGATTTATAATTCACTATTTGCACATATAGATAACCAAGAAATTATTATTGAACGAAATGTAAGAGTTATATGCGCTATTTTGGTCATCTCCCGGTATACAAAACACTACACAGTAGTTAAATGGTTTGATAAAGAGTTTCAATCGCATTTGATTTCGACCAGTTAGGCTCAGTCCAATAAGATAATAATATTAAAAAAGTTTAATATGTACAGTTGCACTCAAAACTGTTCGCCCAAATGAAAGCGCCAGTCAGATTGCAATGAACCCACCTAATAAGTATATATAGTACAAAAAACACTGGTGTAAGTATAAGCATACCTTATATGTATACATGTTTCAACTTAATTTAATTTAAAATATTGTTTTTTATCAGATATCGATTATAATTAATATACGATTTATAAATTGAAAAACGGTCCCTGACAGCAACTGTTGATTATTGAGCGGCCGCTAGGAGGCAACAGAGGTTGTATGTTGCACTCAGTAATGTTGCTTGTTAGCCGAGGAAGAAGTTTAAATATGGCCGCCTTGTTAGCAAACATTCACAGTTTCACACCAAACTGCCTCGACGAGCAGCATCCAAATGTCCTCCAAATATGACAGAATGTAAGTTAAACACTCCTTCCCTCACTTTAACCTGTTTATTATTAATTGTCCACACATATCTCACATTGTGAATGTAAGTTTGTCAAAACGAATGTAGTTGTTGCATTTGTATATAAATTATTCATTTTTAATTTTTTAATTCTTTTTTAATTTTTTTATTTGCATCCACAGTCCACGTACTTTACAGGCATACATGACAGAAGACAATAATGGCTCACTTGAACATGATTAACGTCACATAACATTTAATTATTTTTTATTTATAATATGCAACATTTATATACAATCAAGAAATAATAATAAACAAAACACGTACAGTAACAGTTGAAAAACAGTACAAAACAGCGCCATTGAGGTTGTAAAGTCAATAAAGTAACTAATATATATATATATATATATATATATATATATATATATATATATATATATATATATATATATATATATATATATATATATATATATATATATATATATATATATATATATGTGTGTGTGTGTGTGTGTGTAACAAAATGTAAAGCCATAGGCCCACACTTGTTCTGTAAATATGGAACACATCATCATAGTTTTTACAGCTTTTTGGTTGTGAGAGGTGGAGAGTGTTTTAAAGTAGAGTTAAAAAATGTTTTTAAAGGCACAAAAAACAGGCCGGGTATTGAGAAACTTACATTTATGAATATAAAACTTAGCCAATAGTATAATGAGGTTGCAAAGGTAAAATTCATTTTACTTTTTTTTTCATACAGTGTAAATCCAAATAGCCCATCTTTAAAACAAAGCACAAATAAATGATGCTTAAAAAGTTACAAGGCAGGTCTTTGGCGTTCTACTTTTCAACAGGATCCATTTTTCTTGGTTTTAGTATTTAGAACCGCAAACAAGTCTACACAACTCACCAAAAATGGGGAATGAAACAAGGAGAAGAAATAACTGACAGAATTAAGTGGTAATTTGTTAGTAAAAATAATAGATTAAACATTTACTCCGTCATTACACAAATTAGTCAAATTGCAGTAGGGCTAAATAAGTTAGTTTTTCCCACGTATTTTAACAAAATAAAATAATTTCATGCACAAATAACTAAAAGCTTCTATATAATATAATAAAGACATTATGAAATAAGTTTAAGCCAAATAATACAGGTAGGCGAGATGTATGTTGTTCAGCACTAGATAGCGCTATAATCAAACATTACATTATCTGCGGTGTGCATTCCTGCCAATAAAAGGGCCCAGCAGGTGGCGCAAGTACAGTAATGTATTATCCTTGTATGCAGAATATTAGTAAAAAAGTGCTTGGGATGTTCCTGTTATTACTGTCAATCTTCTTCTCCCCCACATGAGAGGACTGTCAGTCTGCTGCAGCTCAGTCAGCCTTGTGGTTCATTCTGCCCAAACAGGATTTGGATTGATGAAGAGTCAACACATTCCATCCCGTCACTCTGCTCAGGCCTTTTAACAGAATAAAAGTGGGCTTCAAATGCAATCAGTTTTCCCTACCAAATAAACACAATCACACATTTTATTTGGACTAATTCCAGTTAGGCCACATCACACTTTTTTTTTTGCCTTATTGTAAAATATCTGCATCAGGGCCAAAAGAGGATTATAGTCATTTTCTCCAAAATTTAACAGTAGGGGTTGAAAACGAGTGGTTTGGAATGTGTCTCTGTGTGTTTTATACGTTATTGTGTGACGTCTTTACATGATAATGGCATATGATTTGCTTATATTTAAACAAATGTTTTTGTCGTGTCACCTCTAGCGACCACAAAGTGCTCTATATATCACACTGACATCTCCAAGCCAAGACATACTGCATACAACTCAATCAGCTACTTCTCACTAAGTCGTACAAATAATTAAACGGGAGCGACAGCGACAACACAGAAGTAAGCAATCATTTAAAAAATCTGAATCCTGCGTAACATTTTTGTCTAATGGTACATTGCAGATATGATGTATAAATAATATAAACAGTTGCTAGAGTTTATAATAATAGAACATGGTCACAGCTTGAGTATAAAATCTATGCCAGAGCATCATGCCATCACCATATGGGGAGAAGCGTTTGAAATAAGTAAGTCACTTGTCACTTGTCTGATAAAGATCTCACTTCATTATCGGTAAACCTTTGTACTTGTAGTACAGAAACATGGTTGTCTATCCGCGTCCGCAGCTTTAAAAACTTATACATAGAAATAAAACACAGATCATCTTCTGACTTTTAAAGCCAACTAATTCACTGTTCAGTAGTACCTCAACTTACGAGCTTAATTGGTTCTGCGACAGAGCTCTGAATTCAAAACACTTATCTCAAAATAGGTGCGCAATAAATCATTATATCTCAAATCAACACCTCCCGTTGAAATGAATTGAAATCCATTTAATTGGTACCTGGCCCCACAAAAACAGCACAATTTTAACATGAAACATGCCTTTTAAAAAGAAAAACTTACTTCTAAATAAGAAATACCATATAAGAAATATTCTATAAAAATAACACAATAGTACAAAAGTAATGTAATGATAATGTACAGAATTTGCTTTGGATAGTGGACTTCTACGGTTTCTCCTTCCCTCTGCTTCTCTGTCAAACACGCCAACAGCAGCTTCTCCAAATTTTCATGGATGTACACCATTGTATGTATTAGACTCATTCTGCTTTAATATGGTGCAGACAAGCAGTGATAATTGCCAATTGCTTCACCAAGTTGGCGGCACTGTCATGGTTTTGATAATGTTCTTTCTTTAATTGAATATACTCCACATTTTCTTCTCAGCACTGTCCTTCACACTCACTTCTTTCCATTGGTTGGAAAACGGAAAGTTATGTAATTGACACTTTTCGCACAGGACCTCCGCAACATCTGGTGTGGTGTATACAGTGCTTGTCGACAGCGACAATTACTTTCAACACAACAGGGCAGGAAAGGTAAGTCCCAGTAGTTTGATTTCACGTCCCTGTTTAGAGTTTTCAATAAAGTAGATCACTAACTTCCTGCTTTCTGAAATTGGCGAAAAAACACAAATAATGAATGCAATCATAAAAAACCCCTAAAAATGTCGAATTGTGATTCTCTAAACCAGGGGTTTCCAACTCATTTTCATACAAGGCCACATTGCAGTTATCGTTCCCTTCAAATGGCCGTGTGTAAAACAGTAGATGTATATTAATATAGATGATCTCATATCACATCCCACAATTGCTTGTGACTTTGACACCTGTGCTCTAAACTAGGGCTGGGCGATATATCGATATACTCGATATATAGCGGGTTTGTCTCTGTGCGATACAGAAAATGACTATATCGTGATATTTGAATATACATTCTCACGCAGTTGCTTTTAGCTGCGGGCATTACACTGCATGTGTTTCCCACTCTTTCTTGTCTCTCCTTCTCACAGAGACTTAAACAAGCGCACCTTGTTACACACGTCACGTGTGCAATGTCACACGCTCCCGCGAAGCAGAGAGGTAGCGAGCGACATGGTAACGTTAGCTGTGATGCTAACGGTGAGGTGTGGGTGGTAATACGAGAGAGAGAAGGTGCAAATCTGGTAACAAAAGACGGAAGAATTAATTACCAAGAAAAACAGCACGGGATCCATCGTCCGGCGGTGGTTTGGCTTCAAGCGGATGTTCAACATTTATGCTGCAAAAGTGTTGCTACAAAAAGTAGCAGCACTGCTAATGTAGCATAATTTGAAAAGTCACCCGCTAGAGAATGAGGAGTGCTTGAAACTCCGCATGTCAACATCTCCGGTCGGTGCCACACCAACAAAATGCCGAAGCAACTATTTCCAGATCAACACCGTATGAAAAAAAAAAAGTCAACAACAGAAGGAGATAACATCCGCAGGAACCTATTATGCAGCTCATTTTTATTTGACAGTTATTGAATATCTTGTGTGACATCATGCACAAAAGTGCACTTTATTTGTTTTTAACTATTGTAGTGGCGTTCTGTACAAAAAGTACACTTTGATTTAGTGTTGTTTTAATATGTCATCTTGGTGACATCATTCACAAAAGTGCACTTATAGCTTGTTTTAAAATGTCTCTGACAATCTTGCACTTTCTGTTTTGGAAATGACATGAATGTATGTGCCACTGCTTAATAACTGTTTAAATAATACAGTTTTGGTAAATTGACTTAGTTGTGATTTCCCTCTCTGCATAATAGTTTAAAATTAGCATATATTAATGCAGTATGAACAAAATTTTTTTAATGTAGACACATCGAATCATCATACTGCTGTGATTATATGCATCAAGTGTTCATTCAAGGCTAAGGCAAAATATCGAGATATATATCGTGTATCGTGACATGGCCTAAAAATATCGAGATATTAATAAAAGGCCATATCGCCCAGCCCTACTCTAAACCCTATATCATGCCGCAAGCAGTTATTAAACACATACATTCAGTAATTTAACAATTACAGCTACACAGTATTGTACTTAATAAAATACGGAGTTGCACAACATCACATCTTCACCAATCATCTGTGAATTGACTCGTATGACAACACCCTCTGCTGGATTCATAGCTGGAGCATTGCAGTTCTCTGCAGTTAGCGCCATCAAACCACTTTCTAATTTAGGTTGCCCCCCTCAAACAATCGGGATCTACTGTATTTCCTTTCAAACATCTGCCGTCTAGCCTCTGTTACGCATCTATCACAACATCATTTGCATGTCCATTTTGATTTCCCTTTTTTTTTTAAAAAAAAAAGCAAAAATATCCCATGTTTAATAGGCAGAGAGAACATAGTCAGGTCACGTGCTAACTGTTATGTATTCACTATTTGTATTGGAAATGCATACATTTTTTTTCCAAGCCAATGCCAAAATTGCTAACTTCTTGCTTTAGTCCCAAACAAATAAATATCCCTACAGTGGTAGGGCTAACATCACATCCATAAATCAGTAGCTTATGTCCTTATTTACTATCTATCAATGTGTGCATGAGAATGGCGATCACGTTATAGTTTGCTTGAAAACACACATCCAAAAAATAGTGCAGTTTCAAAAATACAAACTCCAACTGGTCTGCTGGCCGAAGGGGTCTAGTGTTTTCAGCGATAGTTGGGGGCTGGTCGTCCAGGGCCATCATGTCATTTTTGCACTTTTCAGATGCAGCGGCGGTAGGAATGGCCAACTGCCTTTCTTTGTTGGGCATGCATCTTCATGTGCTTTCGGGGCACTGTTGTGGACATGTTGGCAACGTTTCGGAGTGGCTGGTGAGATTTGAAGTTTTGATGCCAGTGTTTTTGTTCCTTCCTCGCGGAGTGTTTGCAGGGCATGCAGGATTTCTTCCTCTGAAGGAGTAGAGGAGTTCTGTATTATTGACGTCATGTTTGTTCACACCAATCCTTCTCAAATAGTGGGGCGGGCCCCCCTGGGGGAACGCATTGCGATGCTGGGGGGTCAAGTGTAACCTTGGGGAACATAGTTTTCTTTGCATACTAGAATATTCCAAAGCGTATGAAGCACTTGGTTTTACTGTGACTGTGGTGGGAGACGAGGAAAGACTGGTGTGTTTTTAAGAAAATGTTAAGGAATGTTACAATGTTATGCAGAGGTGTACTTTCAACAATTTTTTAGACAAATGGTACTATTTACAGTCGCGGTGGAGAGTGGCAAAATATTTTGTTCTTTTTGGGGTAGCGTAACACAAAATAATTGAGAAGCACTAGTTTACACAGTGAGCTCAAGGGAAGTTTACGAACACCTACGAGGTAGGAGCGCTTGATTTGTTCTCCCTAACCCGCCTACTAAACAGTATTGGTAATCACGCCTTATTTGAGCGTTTATTTTAATTTTTATCAGTTATCAAAGTTATTTTTTAATGTCATCGTGTTTATCAGTGTAATATCGGCCAGAATCTAGAATTTTTTTATTTATTTTTTGTTTGTTTTTCAATTTGCCCTGTCCAGCCACACAGGCAAATCATATTGTTGATGTATATGCCCAAATTTGCTTTACAGATTTACTTTGCAAAAGGTAAGTGTTGAATACTTCTCCTGTTGTTTTATTTGTATTTGACTTTATTAAATGTTTTGAAGCATCTTATTAGACAAAACCACTTTTCTTTTAACTAATATAGAAATTGATCAGCGCTGTTTATCTACTATATGGAGAAATGTAGTTAATCTTAGAACTGGCATCCAATGTTATTAAAAAAGTATAGATTTTGAATCGAGAATCGTTTTAAATCGAGAATTGATTCTGAATCGAATCGTTACCCCAAGAGTCGAATCGAATCGTGTGGTGCCCAAAGATTTACAGTCCGACTAGCACAGGTTACATGCTAACTGTTATTGTTACAGCCTTTGCATGCTATGTTATGCCCTTTTTACACTGACAATCTGCAAAATCGGCTAATAAAAGTAGGAGTAGAGCTGGCATTAACTCGCCTTTGCCTTTTACACAGAACCTCACAAAGCAGGAACGTTGCCATGTCTATGTGCAAGTTTGAAAGGTGACTCAGCTTTGCCCAGTCAAATAATTATATGTGAGGTGAAGTCAGTGCCATCGTAACAGATGTCAGCTTGCTTAGCTGTGCGCCCGTTTGTAAAGTAAACCTTTACTGGACGCCTTAAGAGCCATGCTGGACAGTGGGTTGACAGCCTGAGCTTTTAGGCTACTGGCTAATGCTGCGTGACTCGACGCAGGGCTGGACTGCGATACATCATCATCTAATGCGGTGTATAAACTTCTTCGGTACAATGAACAAAATACAAGGACGTAAACTGCTTACCTTTTCAGCTTTAATGATTTTTCAAATAAATCACAAATAACTATACACTGCTGGCAGCTAATTCTCAACCCCCCCCCAAAAAATAATATAGATGTAGCATTAGGGATGGGAATCTTTAGGCACCTCGCAATTTGGCTACGATTCAGTTGCTACAATTTGATCATAAATCAATGATTGATTCGTTTTTAATTCATGCGTATAAATGATAAATGATAAATGGGTTATACTTGTATAGCGCTTTTCTACCTTCAAGGTACTCAAAGCGCTTTGACAGTATTTCCACATTTACCCATTCACACACTGATGACAGGAGCTGCCATGCAAGGCGCTAACCAGCAGCCATCAGAGGCAAAGGGTGAAGTGTCTTGCCCAAGGACACAACGGACGTGACTAGGAAGGTAGAAGGAGGGGATTGAACCCCAGTAACCAGCAACACTCCGATTGCTGCCACAGCCACTCTACCAACTTCGCCACGCCGTCCCAATGTATGTATATATTAGGGTTGTTTGATATACCGGTACTAATAAAGTACAGCGATACTAATTGATTGAGATCGGTACTATACTGCCTTTGAAAAGTACCGGTACCGCTCTTTCATTTAAGTGCCGCAGTGGGGCGGTGACTAGAGAGCCGAGGCACATGATGTTGAGTGTGTCAAAATGCACACACAAAGTGCATACAAGCAATAACATCTTGGAGAGGAGGAATGGCAAAAAAACTACAATTTTACTGGTTAATAAAGAGTGTGCAATATGGACTTTAAACTAACGGTAAAGGTGCCGCTTTAAACAAGGAAGCAACGCGCTTTAAGTGTTCCTTTAAAACACGCCTCGCCAAATGTGGCGATTAGTATTACCACTTTTGCTTCAAACTTAGGTAAATAATTATACAATGAACATTCAAATCTGCACAAGGAGTTTAAAGAGTGACAGGTAATGATGTTGTTGTTACACCTGTACTGCTGTTTTGCTCCGGTGCAGACCAAAGTAGAGGAGCACAGGGCAGACGTTCCCTTCAGGGTCGATGTTTTCGTCGGGTTAACACACTTCCCTTTACCCGTCAATGGGTCTGTTAAGCTTTGCTTTCAGGTCAGAATGACGAGGCCGCCAATTTGTGACAATCTAGTTGCTTTATTATTAGTTCTGCAGGACACAACCAGACCCGTTCATCCCTCAACTGCGCAGTGCACCGCTAACTTTCTCTCTCTTTGCTCGCCCACTCACTCACTGATGTCACTCAGACAACACATTGCCATTCTCACAAACACACACACGCTACTCTCATGAGTTAACAAGCTGCCCTGCTGTGCACATGTAGATACATAACATGTAGATACAAAACATGTCGATATGTAGACGCGCACACATCTGCTTGGATTGATGCCAAATATTAGCGGAGTTAAAACTGCCCAATTAGCAGTCAACTAATATAAGTGAAATTACTATATTTTGTAAGAAATTGCTTAGGGATGATGTTTGAAAACCGGTTCTCCTGATGCTTCGATAAGAAAAGAACCGATTCCATGGATTCAAATCCCTTTTTGAGAACCGGTTCCCGTTATCGAAGCCACTATACCGTATTTTCGCGACCATAGGGCGCACCGTATTAAAAAGCGCCGTGTAAGTTAAGGGTGCTATTTCTGTATTTAACGCATAAATAAGGCGCAGCGCAGGCATGGTTAAACATACGCTAGCTTAAAACACACCCTAGCTTAAAAAATATGCTAGCATGCATGAACGCTGTTTTAAAATGGCAGCAGGAGTAAAGCTGAGTTTGGTTGTACTTTATTGAAGTATTTATCAATGTACTCACATTATTTTTTGACCAATCCTCATCCACAAATCCATCAAAGTCCTCATCTTCTGTGTCCGAAATAAACAGCTGGGCAAGTTCGCCATCAAACACGCCAGATTCCCTCTCGTCATTTTCAAAGTCAGTCTCGTTGTCGTGCGGCTCCTCGGAAAAGATGCCGGCTTTTGCGAAAGCTCGAGCAACAGTGCAAGCAGACACATTAGCTCAAGCATCCACGATCCATACACAAATTGTGGCGTAACTCGCCCGATGCTGCCTCCCAGTTTTCGTGAAGCTGTGTTCGTCTGTCATCCATCGCTCCCATGACGCTCACAACTTCACTTTGAACGTCCTGTTCACACCCATGTCCAGCGGTTGGAGTTCCTTTGTCATGCCTTAATGATGACTCCAGATGGAAACTTTTCTTTCGGCAGGATCTTCCTCTTGAAAATCACCATAGGTGGCAATTTCTGTCCATTAGCATCAGTGTTTCCCCCAGAAAATGTGTTAGTTAAGGTGGTGACTCTCCAGGGGGTGGGTGGGTGTAAGGATCGGTGTAACTCGGCCTGTCGCCATCACGTCTCCACCTCGTCGCTGCCACCACAGCCTGGGGGGCAATAGACTACAGCCTGCGGTGAAGTAGGCTGGCTTCGTCGCGTGAAGAATCCTACAACCTTTGGTTGTGATTTCCGCTCCATTTGCTGAATGGCGATATACGATATATATCTCGATATTTTTTCCGTAAAGTAAAAACAAAACAGTCTTAGTTACCTGAGATACTAAGTACGTCATTATTATGACTTAGTAATTTACTAAGTCAAAATAATGGCTTTCTAAGTCAAAATAATGACTTACATAGTCAAATTAATGACTTACTGTAAGTAAGCGTTTGAAAAAAAAAGTTAAAAGTGGGGCCACATGCTGACATATGTTCAACTCATCATGCTTAATTTATTACAGCATTTGGGAAGCCTGTAGTTGATTTTTATTATGTAAATGTTATATTTTTATCAACACGTGATAGCAGGGACCCTGCCATTCAAAACAAAGCTGCTACATTACTAATAACTAATGTAACTATAGCTGAAAAAATAGTACAATAGCAATAGGAGAGACTATTCATCCCTGAACACCATGGAGTTCATGTAGGCTTTATGATGCAGTTACATTATTATATCAACTATCAGAGACAGCTTCAGGAAACTCTTCATTTAACATAATGTCCTTTTTTGCTGCTTCAACACAGCTCATTCAACACAGAAAAAGGTAGAGTGAAATAACTTAGTTGTTAACTGTAGGTCAATAATGCTTGTCTTTCTCTCAGACAGATAGGGCTTTGCTGTCCGTAACACACGGATGCACGCACGCACACACACCGCAAAATTAGGTA
>NC_084737.1:66123025-66165525 GCF_033978785.1 Entelurus aequoreus
GCGTTCCAGCGATCAATGGCGCGACGAAGGACTTCATCCGTGGGTTTGGCGGCAAGCATCGGCTAGGCGTCTGCTAAGTAAGTAGTCCTTGTTGTGTTGCTGTAAGTATTGTACTTAGCCGCTAATACACCGATCGATCCCACCTACAACGTTCTTCTTTGCAGCCTCCATTGTTCATTAAACAAATTGCAAAAGATTCACCAACACAGATGTCCAGAATACTGTGGAATTTTGTCGAAGAAAACAAGAGGTTTTTGTATCGGGTCAGATGGGGTCCAACCACTTCCGTGGATTTTGTGACGTCACGTGCATAAATCATATCCAAAGAAGTTTTTCAACCGGAAGTGTGGCGGGAATTTTAAAATTGCACTTTATAAGTTAACCCGGCCGTATTGGCATGTGTTTCAATGTTAAGATTTCATCATTGATATATAAACTATCAGACTGCGTGGTCGGTAGTAGTGGGTTTCAGTAGGCCTTTAAATGCTGTAAAAAATATACTTTCAGTTTTCATATGCACAATTAAATAAAAGTGTTTCCAGGCTGGATTTGAACATTGCCAGCGTTGAGGCCTATCTCACATCTTCACGAAGACTATTCCAGATTTTAGGAGCATAAATCTGAAACGCAGTTTGACCATGTTTGGTCCTGACTCTGGGCACCAGCAGGAGACTACTCCCTGAGGTTCTCTGAGCTCAAGATGGTTCATATGGCTCTAACATGTCAGAGATGTACTTGGGCACAAGACCATGAACAGACTTATACACAAGGAGAGCTGTTTTAAAGTCTATTCTCTGAGTAACAGGAAGCCAGTGCAGTGAACTAAGCACTGGACTAACATGCTAATATTTCCTGGTTCTCGTCGGGACTCGAGCAGCAGCACTCTAGATGTACTGCCGCTGCTTTACAGCTCGTTTGGAGAGCCCATTGAGAAGGCCATTACAGTAGTCTAACCTGCTGGAGACCAAGGCATGGATTTCTTTCTAAGTCTTATTTAGAAATTATTCCTCTGATTTTGGCAATGGTTTTTAGGTGGTAAAAAGCTGCAGAAGTTATTGACTTAATGTGGCTGTTAACGTTAAAGTCTGAGTCCATTATTACCCCTAGATTTCTACCCTGAATATTATGTTTCAGTGAGAGGGTCTCAAGATGACTAATATCAGTTTATCTTTGCTTCTGTGGGCCAAAGACAATGATCTCAGTTTGTTTGAGTTTAGCTGAAGAAAATTGTTTTGTATCCACACACTAATCTGTTCGATGCAGTGACAAAGTGAATGAACAGGCCAACGTTCACCTGCCAGAAGTGCTTGTAGATCTGAGTGTCATCTGCATAGTTGTGATAGGACACATTGAAGCTGTGTATTAGCTGACCTAGTGGCAGCATGTACAAGGTAAACAATAGCGGTCCCAAAATCGAGCCTGAAGGAACCCCACAGGTCATTGCCATTTGGTCAAGACACAGTTACCCATTTCAACAAAGTATGTCCTGTGATTGACATAGGACTTGAACTAGTTAAGAACCAGATATTCCCACCCAGTTTTGTAACCTCTGTATTAAGATAGTATGGTCAACTGTGTCAAAGTTAGCGCTGAGGTCCAGCAGAACCAAGACTTAGACTTTTTCTGCATCTTTGTACAGGCGGATATCATTTGTCACCTTGATCAGCACTGTTTCAGTGCTGTGGTGGGGCCTAAAGCCTGATTGGAAAATATCAAACACATTGTTAAACAGGAGAAAGTCACTAAGCTGTTGGTGTACAACTTTTTCTAGGACTTTGCCCAAAAATGTCAGGTTTGATATGAGCTGATAGTTGTTCAGTACTGTGGCATCCAGACAACCCTTCTTTAGCAGCAGTTTTTAAGGCCTTTGGAAATGTTCCATTCTGAAGTGAGATGTTAACTAAATGAGCAAATTGTGGTAACAAACTGCTCAGCAAATTGTTTTAGAAATCTAGTGGGTAGCTCATCAAGGCACCAGCTTGATGGACTCAAATTGTGGATGGTTTCCTCAACTGTTTCGTCAGTGACGGGAGTGAAATGTGCCAGCTCTAGTTGACTATCTGGCTGCAGAGTAGTTTTTTGTTTTCCAGAGATTTTTGAATTTTTAATGCCTAGAACTTTATCATGAAAGAATATTGCAAACTCATTGCCTTTTGATGTGGGAATGCGTTTTATTGGAAGTGAAATTGGAGGTTAATCTGTTTACAGTTGCGAACAGGACACGAGAGTTGTTACTGCAGATTGTGGTGATTTCAGAAAAGTAAGTTTCCCTTGTTCTACTTAAAGTCTGAACACGTTTAGCTTTTCATTGTAAATCACATAATGAGCTTGGAGCTTTGATTTGTGCCATTTCCGTTTGGCTCTGGGCCACTCCCTTTTTTGTGCCTAGACGGAGTCTTCATTCCTCCATGGTGTTTTTGCCTACTTCTAACCATTCTATCCTTGACAGGAGCAATGGTGTCAAAACATTTACAACACATGATGTATATTAGTTCAACTGATAATCAACATTAGCATATGGGTTGTTTTCAAACCTAATTATTTCCACAAACTGTGTCTGTGTGCTGTCATTTATGAGTCTTCCCCTAATACTTGCCGACCCAACTGCTGGTTTGGGTCTAACAGACAAGTCGAAGAAAACACAGAAATTATCTGATATAGCAGTATCGATATCATTCATGTTTGAAATAGCAAGACCCAAATGATCAAATCAAGAGTGTGGCCTCTGCTGTGAGGGGGCTCGTTTACATGCTGAGTTTGACTGAGTTATATTATTTGGGAGGGACAAGATGGATGGATGGGTATACAAATGATAAAAGAACCATTTCAAAACAGGTTACAAGGCCTCCTGATTTGGCCGCTGACCTATGTGGTAACATATTTTCCAGTTGTATTATTTTCTCAAAACTATTATTGATCTACTTGCTAATTTACTCACAATAGCTCTTGTTAATATGACTTATAACTTATTCTTCTGTTGTTTGGATACTTCCCAGTAGTTTTGGGTAGTAGTTATACAATATTGGTCATACTAATGTGGATACTGATACTTTAAGTTTTCAAGATCATTGAATGATTCCATTTTTGATCACAGTTATAATCAGACAAAAACAGTGTGGCGATGTAACAATATCAATAAAACATTTAAATTAGTTCCTGATCTTGGCTCTGATTTAAATAATTTGGTTTTTGGCCCTTAAAGTCATCCTTTGTCCAGGTACTTTCTTCCTGAGTTTGTAAACAATTACAAAAACAACAAACGCTTTTTCGATAAAAAATATCAATCCAAACCTATAGACCTCTAATGACATTGCTTGGAATACTTACTGTTGATATGTGCATCAATCTGCCCACTTCTGTTTACTATCAAGAGTGTGGCGTTAGCATGTTCAGCTGTTCCTCGTTCTTCAGTGATAATGTTACTTTTAAGAAACGTAGTTTATTTGTGAGGATTGCTGACTTTGAAGCACCTCTGCAATGTAAAGGGATGTTAGCCGCTAGCGGGGACGCAACATTGCTTTTAGGACGCGTTTGTTCTCTTGTCATTATCAAAGACCCAGCTAAAATGTGTCGTCAACATGCATTGAAGCTCTAGGGTAGGCCAAAATTATATAATTAATATTGTATACACACACACAAGCACACAGTGCTAAATGAACTGCAAAACCAAAAAAACCGAAGTCCATAATAGTGAATCGTCCCATTAAGAGCGGACCAAACAATTCGATGTTGTACCGCATATAGTTGCACTCGCAATATCAACTACTTTTGAGACAGCAACAATTGCTTTCAACACAACACGCAGACAGGAGTGTGATTCTGTTTAACACATTTGCCTTCCCTTCTCGGCCACTTTATGTATTTGACCTCTCAAGCTTCCATGTTGGCGCCGTTCACACAGAATAGCAACCTGTAAAAAAGATGGAAGATTCCCGGCTTTAATATAAAAGTAGCCACAGTGTGTTTTCATCTCGGCTGACCTACTAGCTGGTATTGTTTTTAGCAAGTGCCCAGTTCAGCCATCCCAAACTTTGCTGTGCATTTGCCTTGTCCCTCTTTGGAAATAGTGTGTGTGTGTGTGTGTGTGTGTGTGTGTGTGTGTGTGTGTGTGTGTGTGTGTGTGTGTGTGTGTGTGTGTGTGTGTGTGTGTGTGTGTGTGTGTGTGTGTGTGTGTGTGTGTGTGTGTGTGTGTGTGTGTGTGTGTGTGTGTGTGTGTGTGTGTGTGTGTGTGTGTGTGTGTGTGTGTGTGTGTTGTAGATGATGCCGTCTTCCTGAGGCAGATCAGCACGCTCTTCCCAATGTCCTGTTTTTGTCTGTGTGGAAGTTGTGTGGGCAACCTCTGGATTGTCTCACCGCTGAAGCATGCCGGACCCTGTTATCCAGCTATCCATCTGTCTTATTGATTTTCTCCCTCCCTCCCTCACCCTCGCCCCTACCCGGTAGAGTTTCATCTTTCCTCCACTTTTCTGTTGAGCGAGAGAGATAGGAGGGGTGAGCAAGGGCCAGTTTAGATCTAAGAAGTAGGGGTTTGGGGGTGTAGGTCTGTCTTGGCAGTGGGGCTTCTGTAGGGTAGGGAGTGGAAGAGGGTACGGGGGATACTCAGCTCGAACTATGGATTGAGACAGAGAGAGAGAGACGAGTTTGTTCTCTCTCTCTTGCTTCCCTCATCCTCAAGGGAGCATCCTCCGCCCTCCTCCATCCTGCTTAGAGGCGCCTCTGCAACACACGCTCCCCTCGCCGCCGCCGCCGTCCTCCCCCCATCATCCCTCTTTCCTCCTCCTCCCACTCTGCCTCCCGCTCCGTCCGCCTGCCTGCCTGCCGTCTCTCCTTCCCGGGGGGCCTGGGCAGTGCTGGCGGCGCAGTCGTGATTTGCAGGAGATTTGTCTAAGTGAGAAGCAATTAGTGCGCCTAAGCACTGCTAATGTATGCATGCTGGAGCCGCCCCCGCCGTACACCCCTTCCCCCCACACACCGCTCGTCTGTGCCAGGTCTGGGCCACGCCGGGGCAACCCTGACGTTCTCAGTCCTGATTTCCCTTTTAGCAGTTTTTGTCTTGAGCTGTCACGTTGTCTTTTTCCACCCTTTCAGACGACGTTGTAGCTCAGATTCTATTAGCATGGCAATTAGTGTGTATGTATAATATATCAAATGCTTACATACAAAAAAAAACACATTTTTCTAAATGTTGTAGTGTCTTTTATGACATGTAACAGCAGTACGATGAACACTATATACTGTAATAAAATTTCCACACAATTTACGGTAAAATACCGGCAGCTGTGGTTGCTAGAAATTCACTGTAAAAAAATACAGTCACGATATATAGGACATTACGGTATGTTGATGTTGAATACGTTAATTTTACAGTTGATAACTGTTCTTGTTTACGGTAAATTACTATGAAAAAACCGGATATGTTTACAAAAAAATATATAGAATTGACGGTAAAATACTGGCAGCTGTGGTTGACAGGAATTTACCTTAAAACAAATTGGGGCCAATTTTAGTGTTGCCATTCACCATATCTCCAGGTGCATGTCTTTGGAGATGGGAGGAAGCGGTAATACCTGGTGAGAACCCACACAGTCACGGGGCAGAACATGCAAACTCCACACAGAAAGACCTCTGGCCCGGTAATTGAACCCAGGACCTTTCTACTGCTCCACTGTACAGCCCTGTCACTAATACTCGTATCAGCAAAAGGCCTGTGTTTCCGAGACGTGTGAACGGTACATGAAGATTTTAACTTAAAAGTATTTGTACAACCTTTCGCTGGAAAACTCACAAATTGGCCTTCTGCAACATGTTCCTTCAAGTGAGCTTCCTTTCCTTCAAGCCTTAAATGCTCTGTATCTGTGAAATAGCTACTTGCAACCAGTTCCGATGCAGTTTACAACAAATGTCTAAAATGACTTGCCACAAAAATACAAGAAACCACATTGTCAGTCAAAAGTTATTAGGCTAATGCTTTAACACAGACCCCTAAAAATATTAAGGTATGCTGTAAATTTAAATGTACAAATTTGGTAAATCATTAATCTAACATAATACATTTTAGAGTATTTGCATGCTTGTGATATCACAGTATTGGCAAATGAATTCTACAATTTTTCATTATTAGTTATGTGTTTTGTGCGTATTATAACCGTAGTAATTTAGGTCTACTGTGTCTTGATTTGCAGGAATCCACTGCATATACTATTGTGATAAACTATTTTGGATTTTACAGTGTTTTCCTGTTGCAATTTAACAACTGCTTACCGTAGTTTTTACGGTAATTTTTTTTACAGTGTAGCTAGGCAAATACTTTGCAAAATCAGCCTTTTAAATTCCAGTGGTCCATTTTTACTCTGGTGGGGAAACAAGGACCCATTGACAACTGATTGTTTAAATTGCTGGCATGTCAGAAATTTGATTAATTGAAAGAAAGGTTTGCTTGGGTGTTTTTAATGTATTATTAGTATTAATATTTCAAGTCCACAGATGGTGGAAATACTGTATAGTCTTCTCCTGGTATTGTTCTGATGGTGGACAACAGTTTTAAATGCACTACACATACAGAACTAAAATAGAACAGTTACAGAATGATGGTTGTCCCCCGATTTGTTGACATAGTGAGTTTATGGTAATTAGGATGATCATAATGCATTCCAGGGTCAAACTGTCGCTATCACTATCACTATCCAATACGTGTTGATATTGTTGTGCATTAAGCTAGTTGGACCTCAGAGTTACGAAAACTTTTTTTGACATTGAATTTATGTCTGAATTTTGTGAACTGAATTTTTTTTTTACATCCAGTTATGCTGACAATTTCTTTGAAAAAAGAAAATTGTTAGCAAAATGTGTGTTTAAAAAAATCAGTGTTTTGAAATTCAGTGTTTAAATATTCAGTGTATAAAAACTCAGTGAAGAAACATTCGCTGCTTCAAAAAGCAAGACTCACGTCCGGTAAACTAAGACTAAGGCAATCGAGCCTGTCTCAGAACCATCCAATGAGGTGTCATGTTTGAAGTCATGTGACACGGGTCTTACAAAACAGGATAAAAAAAGGACGTTAACTGCGCTACCTGGGCATTGTACAACATCATTGATTGATTGATTGAAACTTTTATTAGTAGATTGCACAGTACAGTACATATTCCGTACAATTGACCACCAAATGGTAACACCCGAATAAGTTTTTCAACTTGTTTAAGTCGGGGTCCACGTAAATCAATTCATGGTAAAAAAACATTTCAATGTAGCCCGCTGGATATTTTCAAACTACAGAAATGATTCCAATGGTTAATCGACACTTTTGAGTGACATATGGGTTACTACGGTAACTATAGGAAGCTGTGCTCCATGCAGACAAGGCACATAGTGGGCGGGGTTTGTTTACACAGCAACAAGGCTGAGACCTTGCAGATGCGAGTGTCAGACAGAGGCAGATTTCTACAACAAAGTTCTGCAGAACATTGGATGTTTTTTTTACCCTTTTGCCTTCCTGTTTTGCCGTGTTTGTTGCATCTTCATTGCTCTTGCTCAATTATAAAATATGTTGATCAAGGTGGTGGTCTTCAGTAGGGAGCAACGTTAATATATTTTCAATATTATTGCTCATAGTTAATATTGTAAATCCCACATTTTTTATTTTAATGTACACTCTTGAGTGTCTTATTCAGTAAAAAACTAAAATGTTATTAGGTTTTTAGATGGTCTGTCGTAACGTTTTTTGTATCAATCATTATTTTGTGAGTGTTTGTACCATCGTGTGATCAGATTTTATCCTTTTTTGCGGAATCTGGGGATTTTTTCACGAGTGCACAGCAACCTTCACTGTTTACAATATTAATAAAAAAGGACCCAAGCACATACAGCAGATTAAATGGCCTGTGGCCTGTAGTGCTGAATAACCTGCCTCTTGGACACCTCATTGGCTGGTTCTGAGGCAGGATCTGTTGCTTCAGTCTTAATTTAGAGGAAGTGGGTCTTGAAGCAGCAAATTTTTCAGCACTGAATTTTTCTATGAAATTCTTAGCATAATTTGATGCAAAAAAATCAGTTCACAAAATTCAAACACACACAAAACAATTATAATAATATAGTAATAATAATAAGAATATAATAATGATTATAAATTCAGTGTAAAAAGACTCCTGTAATAAAGACACAAATCAACCTCTATACAGAGGCATATTCTTAAAAAATTATGTCACTGACCTAAAAAAGGCTCCTAATTTGGCTGCTGACCTATGCAGTAACATATTGTGGCATGTCAGATTGTATTTTTTTGTCAAAATTATGGGGTAAATGCAGTAGAAGATAGATTGATGAATGGATTATTAACCTACTTGTTCATTTACTGTTAATATCTGGTTACTTCCTGTTTTAACATGGTCAATCTACACTTCTGTTAAAATGCAATAAGCACTTATTCTTCTGTTTTTGGATACTTTACGTACTGTAAGTTTTGGGTGATACTACAAATTTGGATATTGATCCAATACCAAGTAGTTACAGGGTCATACATTGGTCATAATTAAAGTTCTCCTTTGTCCAAGGATGTATTTCCTGAGTTTGTAATTTTGTGATAGTAAAAAATATCAATGTGATCATTGTAGTATCGACTAGATATGGCTCTTGTTTTTGGTATCGCTACAATCAATATTTGTATGGAGCCAACCATTTGTCTACATTCACGTTTTGGAGTGCTACCTTGCTGTTAGCGGTTAGCTATTGTATCCCCCTACGGTGTGTAGTGAAGCACGCTTAGCTATTCCTCATCCTGTAGGGATGATACTTGTAAAAAACTGTTTATTTGTCATAATAGAGGCTAGGATTAGTGAATTAGAAGTATCTAAAACACTACAGAGAGATGTTAGCCGCTAGCTAGCTACTAGCTAGCTATGTTTTAAAGTAACGCTTGCAGGGCGGCGCTTCAGTGTTTATAGCTTCACACGTGCTTTATCGTTAAGCTATAAAGATTGTGTCCTGTTTTTGTTTTTTTGTTTTAATAGCTTGACTATTGTTATTCACGCCCCGACTTCAATATGCTTCAGAGTCTGAAATATATAAATAACTCTGTCATGTATTATTTATACTATGAGACATAATATTATTTGAAATACACAACATTTTAGATTGTAGCAGAGATGTTAGGTATGCCTGCACAAAGTATCGGTATCGCTGATACCAACCTGAATTATACTCTGTGTCAGATCCGAAAAAATGTCAGTGATATCGCACATCACACCTGGCCTGAGATCAAACCTGTGTGCTCTTCCACAAAAAGCAGAAGCAAAAACCAGCGCAAATGTGATGATTCATGCTGTTTTAATCTGACATCGGTGACAGGGAACATGTTTGTCGTAAAATCTTATATAAAGCGCCTTGTCATTCATTAATTCCAATGACGTTTTACAAACTATTTTAAATTGTCACAGTAATAAAGAACAAGCTCAAAATAGGGCACACACTTTTGTTTCTATACGGGACAATTGGCGACCATAATCCGGGCCTAGAGCTCGATGTCACGGTCACAGTTTTCTTTAAAGAGAACGTTCATTTAACTTTTATGGAGTTCGAGGAGTGACGGTGTGTCGTTGCATCATTTGACTGCACAAATCCATCAGCAAACAGGAAGCTCAAGAAATGTTCCAAACTCCTGCACAGAAAGCATATGAGGACAGTAGGAGCCTCTTTTGAAACATGTGGCGCTAAAAAGGCTTGCTCATCGGGGAACTCACCGCCTCGCGTGACTCCCTGACTGCTCGAACTTTGGCCTCTTTCTACCCGTTGACTCGTTCGTACTCAGACAAAAACAAGATTAAGTCTGCTCGTCTTGACGCTGGTCTGACTGCCTTCCAAATGGGAGCCGGCGTGGGCTGTGGGTGGCTTTGGAACGAGGTGCTCGTTAATTAAAGATGGGCTAATTACCGCTGCTTCTTAGCTGGGCTTTTACGCCGCTGATAAGAGGATAATCCTGCAGTGAAAGGCAGAGATCGAAGTGGTCCCTGCTAGACTGGGCCTCCTGCTCAGCTGGGCTGAGAGAAAATGCAAGCCAACAACCCCCACCACCTCCATCCCTTTCCTGTCGGCCGTGCTTCTTTAAAGCGGGGTGTATAGAATATTCAAGCAGGCCGCACTTCAGTAGAGGAAGCCCGCATGAAAGGCTCAAAGACATCAGCCATTGCATGTTAGGCAGAGGGTTTGCAAGGTTGCTTTAATGCTACATCAACTTAGCTCAAGCGCAATTTCAATCAATTTGGTTAACAAAAAAAGCCTGATGTGTCATTGTGTGGAGGAACTGACATCCAATAACTTCATATTTCGCAGCATGGAAGTTCTGTGTCTGGTGGCTCTCTCCATACATTCCAGACACATTTGGATCCCCTGAGCTAATTTATTGGCGGCACACAGAGGCACACACAAACAAACATATAACACGTGTCGGCTGACATGTAAATTATCATATTTACAATTCATTTTGCAGTCACATGACTAATAGGTTGCCCGACCTGGCGATCGTTCACGTGTCTCTAACCCATATTTTGTCACGGGGAGTTGGCCATTAGCGCTGGCTGGGCTCTTCCCATATGCTTATACGCCACAGATCTATAATTCAGAGGTGGCAGATGTCCCCATGTATTATTCATGAGTGCCGTTCCGTGCCGTGCTAGCGAGCAAGCCGGTAGCAGAACCATTGCAAGGTCTTTGCATACAGCGAGACTCCTCCGTGTTGACCTTTTGAGCGCACCTTCCATGCAAATAGGTCACTTTTCAAGTCAAAGCTCAGGTGTCTCTGTAGTGTGCAGGCAGAAATATTAATACTCATTTTATTTCCTACTAATGTAAGAGGGATAAAAGTGTTTACCTTTTGTTGCATTTTAGTTTTATCAAGATCAGTTTTAGTCTGCTCTGTTGGAATTATAGGTAAGGTCCAAAGTTTCGAGCAATGGCTAGCAGTTTTCCAATCCATAGAGGGCAGTATATAACCTTCAAGCAGGGATCCGCTTTCCTCTTGTAACACAGGAGGAAATGCCAACTTCCCTGGCATGGACTGAGGGTGAAAATCTCAATTTACCAGACAATTTATGTTCCACTCTGTCACGCTCACACGCTTTGGGTCGTGACTGAAAGAATGACATCACTGTGGCGGCAATGAGTTTCCTCTGGGTGGCACGTCTGGACTGCTGCTCCCTCATGCCGTCACAGGATGTAAAGCACTGGGGCTTGTGTGTGTGTGTCGTCCCACTTTTCCCAACTCTGCCAGGCCAAGAACTCCAAAGAGAGAGACAGTTAAGGCCTTGAGTGTAGACACAAGCCTCTGTCATGGCGGCCGCTCCTTCACTAAAATTGTAATACCACACAAGATGAACACACAGTCATTTTATTTTTTTTAAATGATTGCTGTCTTGCTTAAAAAAACATCTCAAAAAGCAGACCGGCAACTTACCAGTCCAATTTCCATAGTCTTGGAACCTGTGACCCGCTGGTCATTACAGACAGTCTTTGGTTTCCAATTTTTGTTATTTACATGAGCATACAGTATGTATTTGTTTATGTAAGCTAACTATTCTACTCCTGAACAACTGCACTCAAAAAACATGTTGCCTGTGCTATTAAAGGGGAATTGCACTTTTTGGGGGGGAATTTTGTCTATTTTTCACAATCCTTATGAGAGTCTAAATCACATACGTTTTAAGAGTGTTTTGCATTCTAAAGATTAAAAAACACTCGTAAAATGCGGTTAGCAATGCAGCTAATGGGAGCATTCCATTATGCCTCTAAATCACTTTATAAATGCATCCAAAAAATGCCAACAATACTTAATTTACTTTCCGTAACCTGCATAATAACCAAGCTGTAGCGTCATTGTTATTTTAAGAGTGAACACTGAGGAACTGTTTTTTTTAGCCTATTAGCACTTCACCTTGCTCACACAGAGACACACAAAGTCTGAAACTGCTAGCATTAGCAAGAGAAAAGCTAGTTTCTGGGTCAGCAGCGAAATTGATTGATTGATTGATTGAAACTTGTATTAGTAGATTGCACAGTACAGTACATATTCCGTACAATTGACCACTAAATGGTAACACCCGAATAAGTTTTTCAACTTGTTTAAGTCGGGGTCCACGTTAATCAATTCATGGTATGGCTTTTGAGTTTGTAATGCACAACACCATGCGATAGGACACTAATCTGTTCTAACTGAAAAATATAAATATCATATTACAGTATCTGTAAAGTATCCCACATTTCATATTTATCTTTAGAATGCAAACAAATACATCTGTGTTCTTGGCTCTCATAATGATTGTAAATGGGCACATTTCCAAAAAAAGTGCAGTTCCCCTTTAACTTGCTGAAAAAATACACCTGGTGGTGCTATTATTAAACCCCAAAGTTTGAATTGACTTGAAATTTCTCACACAACTCAATGATCTCAACAAAACACTTTATTTTAGGGTGCTTAGCCTAATCACCACAGAATGTGTTATTCTTATTTGTACGGGACTGTCTACAAATGGGGCTGCTGTAACAAAGTAATTTCCTGCAAAAAGATCAATGACCGCCATCAAGCATGGGCGGGACTTAGCCACTAATAGTCCATAAGTCATTGACCATTTGTCCAATGATTATAGAAATTGAGGATATCACGGTGTATTACATGTATGCTTGCTTGTCTTCTCAAGCATTTTGAGAACAACCTGTAAGGGACTCATTGAATGTACTGAATTCCATTTACAAAACACCAAATGGGCTTTCCTTATCTTTTCACCTTTAATAACAATAGGATGGTAGCAAAAATAGTACAAGTAGTATTAGTAACAAGAGCACTTATAGAGCGTAGGCTTCCATCGAGATCAAGCAATAATATCAGATAGAGGTTGATGCCGCCCTCCTTGCTTAGCATTCAATTGTACATATGAACCACTCCTTTACAAAATTTTATCAAAATGTTGTTTTTCTAGTCCCCCTAACTGAGAAACAGAGTAGGGTTGAAATAACTTATGGTTTAGCAATAACCTGTGATAACATTTTTGATTGAAGCCAACCTCCATGGCATGCAGCCATAAACGTCTACGTTTGACGTGTTTTAGTTTGTTCCGTCTCCTGACTCAACAAAATGGCCGATCAAAATCACTTTACGTCAACTCTGTCCTCTCTGGTTCGTCAGTCAAAAAGAGTCAAACACTGTCAGTCAAATACAGTCATCTGTGTGCAACGTAAACAACGATTTCTTAGTTCCTATTGTTACAAATCGGAGAAGCAGCCCGTAGGAAACACCTACAAAAGTCTGCTCCCCAAGATAAATGCTGAACAATATTATTACATTATTTCCTCAAACTACTGTAGTTGTTTGTAGTCATAGTATGCTATTTTCTTTTTTGGTTTTCTAATCTAAAAGTTTCCTTTTCTTTTTAAAAGGCATGTAAAAATTTTACTGTTTTTTTAATGTATTATAATATGCGAGGATGTTTTGAGATACAAGTGTTTTGAGTTAAGAGCTCACCCATGGAACGAATTGAGCTTGTAAGTTGAGGTAAAACTGTACAATAAAAAGAAATACAGTAATCAATATACATCCCTGAATTAGTGATTGGTTGATATATATAAGGAAACATAACGACTACGGACACACATGACAACAACTGTGGTACAATTACATCAAAACTACAAAATAAAAGTGTAAACATTTAACTAATTTGAGTTTCTAGCTCCTCATCATTTTCTGTTAGACTTTGAGTATGCGGGCTAAAATATTCCTATGGCGAGGGGGGTGGTGGAAGTAGAGTTTGCGTGTGTGTGTGTGGTGAGGCGTCTGCACTGTAAATCACACCTACATACCTGGAGGAGACGGCAGCTTTGTGTGCCGCCGCTACCCTCAAAGTGTGGGAGATAAAACGCACACGCACACACACACACACACACACACACACACAGCCACCCAAGATCACAAGCTGCCGCCAGTGTAAAGCCTGTCCGGCGCTGAACTGGCAACCCGATACCTCCTCCGGAGCCTTGTGGACGGGTCGAGTGGGTGTGGGAGACAGGCTTCCATAAAGTCTGTCCCGCCGGTTGGCAGTAACCTGAGCTTCCAGCAGACAGCTCTGGTGCCTCGCAGTCAAGGAGTGAGTGAGTGAGTGAGTGAGTGAGTGAGAGTGTGTGTGTGTGTGTTTGTGTGAAACGTGCTGTCACACGTTGGGATCAGGCATATGTGCGTGCAATACAGACTAGCATTAAGACCTCACCTTGACTTTCTGTCACCCAACTTACATCATTCCAAAATGTCGTCCTCTTGCTCGATGTGAGGACGGCGTCACCAAGCTCTTTTCTCCAAACAACCCCTCCACCAACGTCACACCCTACCCACCCTTTCTGCCCTCAGTGAGCTTCAACGTGACCGCCATCCAAAACATCTAAGACGTCAGCTCGCAGAAAAACTGCCTACAGCTGCCATATTGCTTGCTGTGGCTGCCAGGATGTTGCCCTTTACGGCCGTACACGCAGTGTGTGTTTGCGGAGGGACTGTCGGCGGGGTGGGGGTCTGAGGGGGTTGTCGGTAATGGCGCTTGCCTCTGGGCTGGCAGGGGGACAGGATGCCCCCTCCCGTTCCCCTTGCACCCCCTGTGCGTTTGCGGTGGGTGAGGAGGTTAACTGAGCCACAGCAGAGCCAAGATTCTTTGCTGAGATATTGACAGGTTGGAACCTGAGGGCTCCTGCAGGATAGGAACACTCTGCCAGAGGCTTGGTTACCGCACCGCCTGCCTGCCTCCCAGGGAGGGAGGGGTATGAGGGGGAGCAAGGGATGAAGGGGCGAGATGGAAAGAGTGGGTGAAGCCGGAGGGCTCGTGGGAAGAGTCAGAAGTTGGGAGGATTGTGTTGGAAGGTTGCAAACTGATGACGACTGGGTCATGTCCATTGGCCGTTGTGATGATATACACCTGGCACAACCCATGTAGAACCTATACTTGTATTTATGTATGCAGCATAATTGCGATCATTATGCAAATGTGGGCTGTAACTAACAATTATTTTAATAGTTTACTAGTCCGTGATTATATTTTCGATTGGTCAACTAGTCAAACGATTTTTGCTTATACTATATGATCTGTTATACACGTTTGATTCCACAGCTTGATTTTAACTCATTTTTATAACCTATTATAGTAAATTGAAAAAAACAAAATAAACATACATTATGAAGGAAATAGTGGTTTTACTTTATTACACAAAGTAAATAATACCAGCAAAAAAAATACAAACAAAGTGCAAGATATCCTGTAAACTTGAGTTTTAGTGCAAAAAAAATCCCTGAAAACTATTTTTTATCCTGTACTGTTGGAATTATTTAGCTGCTATCAGTTATAACTAGGGCTGTCAAGTCATCGGCATCCTTCCGTCTCGGGAGACAATGGGGTAGATCCAAAGTGACGATGGAGTGACCTCTCCAGTGGATCTACATGGCCTGGGCATGGAACTATGGAGGGCAAGCTGTTCTCCAGGCACCAAGCCCCCCTTCTAAGCGTGGCTGGTGGATCCAAGGCAGCGACGAGTGTCGATACAGCTTGGCACCAGCGACGCCACAGGAGTTGCCGGAATGACACTACAACGTGAAGCCGCTTTCGGGACTACGGCCCCTGATTTTCTGTCGAGGTTTACTCCCTTAGCCTTACCCTCGAGTGGATTGACCGCAAGGCAGCAGTGGTTTTGAGATTGGAGATTTCCTTCTCCTAGATGGGCTGCCTTACCAGGTTTACGAACTCCATTTGCCCGAATGTGGCAGGTAGCACGGGGGTACATCTTACCCGTGGTGGCATAAACCCGACCTGACTAGGGCTGTCAAGTAATAAATTGTTTTAATCATATTAATCACACTCTAAACCTGTGATTAATCATGCATAATCACAGGTTATTATTTGCTTGTATAAATAACATTTGCTGAAGAAAATACCCAAATATTTGGGTACAAATACAATTTAGTTGCCAGAATGTCATTCAGGAACATTTTAAAAATGTTTTACTGAACTGCAAGTCATTGATTTTCTCAAAACCTGGTGAAAATATGTATAGTAAAAATTAAGTGCACATTTTGAAAGTCTTTGCAGTTTGCAATAATCTTGCAAACAAAGTACAGTTACTATACGATATGTAGTAAACACACTCATAAGCAACTTAAAATAGTGCACCATTTACTCTTCTTTAGTTTAAACATCCCAATACACTTCAAACCAGGCAACACCCTGAAAGAGAGACTAGCGCATGCTAAAGACCGGACACCCCACACCCTCAAAAACAATCTGGTGTATGTTATCCAGTGTCATGATTAATGCACTGATTCATATATTGAGGAAACACAACAACCACTAAGCCAACTTATGGCATAGCATAGACGGGCAAACTCTTCAGGCCAAGACTCAGCTGTCTACCTGCACCTCAGAGAGAAACAGCATTCCTTTGAGAACAAAAATATACAGATTCTTGACAGGGAGGACGGATGGTACGAAAGAAGCGCAAGTGAAGCCAGAGGCGGTGGTTTGCGACACTACCTGTCTCCCACATACACCACTGTCCTTTCAACCATTCCTAAAATATTCTGCAATTTAGCCTCCAACAAATTACAGGAGTTCTGGTCACAGAACGTGACCAGAACCGAATGGAATGCTAACATGGGAGATTCCGACTATTCTGGACTGGTAGTAGTCGATCCACAGCGATCGTTCTGCCACACAATACCTCAATGCTAACGAGGGGAAATTACATTTCAACGACTCGTTGGCTTTGACAGTAGGATTGCTTGTTTTAATCTAAGCTAAGTTCTTATTCTCACTACGATAGGGCGAAACCATCCTCTCCCAGGCACACCCTCCTGGTTTTGGAGTATAAATATTTGGGGTTTTGGCACCAGCCGCTAGACTAAATCTGGCCAATATAAGTCTAAGATTAGATCGGACCAATCTAAGTCTATAAGCATGAACTATTGAAGCCGACTCGCATAAGAGGTAACGTCTTCTAAGACAAACCAAACAGTCCAGTTGCGATCGATTGAATGCCCTGAGAATATCTCTAATACTTCGTCAAAATTCAGGTCAAAAAATTTAAATGAAGTATTGTTGGTACTTTTTGGATGTTTTTTAGTGGATTTTATGGGCACAATAGAGGAGCTCGCATTGACTCCATTGTTAGCTGACTTTTATTTATGCTTATTTACAAGTTAATATGCATTTTATTGTCTCTCATAAGGATTGTGAATGACAGGCACAATTCCAAAAAAAGTGCATTTCCCCTTTAACATGAACATTGCATGATCACTAGTCTCATAGCTTGTTTCTTCATAATAGACAAAATAAATGAGTAAAACTCTATGTAAGATACCCGACTGGCATCTTCCTAGGGATGATGTTTGATAAGAAATTATCGAGTTTCAGCCTATTATCGAGTCCTCTTATCGAACCGATTCCTTATCGATTCTCTTATCGAGTCCAGATAGGTTGTTGTATGTGGAAAAAAACACACAATATTTGGTTTAACAAAAGCTCACTTTTATTATATAAGAAAAAAATTAAATCTAATAAATAGAAAAATATTGACTGTTACCCCCCTAAAAAAAATATAAAATAAATAAATATTGACTGTTGTTGCCCAAAGTATATTAAGTGGGATTTTTCAGAAAAACAAATATATACAGTAACACAAAAACAACCTGTCTCTGTGATCACTATAGGTGTATAAATAATAATATAGTGTTAAATAAAATCAGTCCCTTGGGGACAAAACTGAAAATAATACAGCTCTCCAAAAAGTGCACTTCTGCTGCTATTTGACATAACTGTTTGTTATGATGCTTTGACATTTTTACACTTTATTTCTTTATTGAAAGACAATTCTATGAAGAGAAAAGTTGTTTGCAAATGTGGTTACAATGCTAAAAAATGAAAAGTTAAAGCTAAAAAAAGAAATACACTTTATTGAGTTAACATTATTTCTTTTTAGGGGGAAAGATGTGATGTTATGAGCTAGGCTAGGAATATAACAACTACACTACCCAGCATGCAACGGGAGTGACGAGCATGCGCGGTAGCCCCGAAAAGTGTTGTTGCATGTCGTCACGTAAGAATGAGGTTATGAGCACGCTGTGAAAGTAAACGTCAAGAACTCAGCCAACACGCCTCGTCTGCATTATTTATAATTAGATAGACAACACATATACAGTGTGATTTTGTTTTGTTTACAAGGAAAGAAAAACAAAAGTTAAAAAAGGGAGATCATGTCATATATGTTGTGTATATATATATATGTCCTGTGGGAGGAGGTCAGGCAAAGGCTATCCAGGCTCCGCAGAGCTGAACGCATCCGCAAGCGTAGCAAACGGAAGCAGAAAGAGCGAGCCAGCTTCTTCAAGGATCCCTTCAAGCACGCCAGACAACTGCTGGAGGAGAAAAAGTCCGGGAAGCTCGAAACCACCAGGGAGCAAATGGAACAGCACGTCAAAAGGCAGTACAGTGATCCGCTAAGAAACGTCCCATTAGGAACACCAGGGTACGTGCCCCGGCCTGCGCCACCGACAGCTGAATTTAACATCATGCCCCCCAAGCTCAGCGAAGTTAGGCAAACCGTGAAGAAGGCAAGGTCCTCATCAGCACCAGGCCCCAATGGAGTTCCCTACAAGCTCTATAAGAACTGCCCCAAGGTACTTGAACTGCTCTGGTATCTAATGAGAACTGCCTGGAAAAAGCAACTCATTCCAGCGGAGTGGCAAAGGGCTGTAGCGGTATTCATCCCGAAGGAAGAAAACTCCAAAAATATCGGCCAATTCAGAAACATCGCCCTGCTGAACGTAGAAGGAAAAATCTTCTTCTCAGTGCTGGCCAGAAGGATGACCACCTACCTGCTAGAGAATTGCTACATCGACACCAACTGCCAGAAAGCAGGAGTTCCAGGTTTCCCAGGATGCGTAGAGCACTCTACGATGATCTGGGACCAGATCCAGAAGGCCAAGCGGGAGAAGACCGACCTGCATGTCATCTGGCTCGATCTCGCCAACGCGTACGGATCGGTCCCACACCAGCTGATCAACTACGCGTTGGAGTTCTTCCACATGCCACCCTGCATCAAGAACCTGGTAGCGCTTTACTTCAGCGATCTGCAGATGTGCTTTGCCCTCCAGGACTTCACCACCGGGTGGCAGCATCTAGAAGTGGGAATTGCAATGGGGTGTGCCATTTCTCCAATCTTGTTCGTGGCAGCCTTCGAGATAATCCTCATCGGAGCAAGGCAAATGGTTGGAGGAATCAAAACACCATCTGGTCAGAGGTTACCCCCATTGAGGAGCTATATGGACGATGTCACCAGCCTCCTTCAGACAGCAGCATGTACATCTCGACTGCTGAAAAGGGTGGATGAGTTGACATCATGGGCCAGAATGAAGATCAAACCCTCCAAATCCCGTAGCCTGTCACTCAGAAGGGGAGTCAGAAACGACAACACCATCTTTGTCGTCGGGGGAGAGAAAATCCCCCTCCTGTCTGAGCAACCCATCAAAAGCCTGGGGAGGCAGTACACTGCAGAGCTGTCCGATAAACAGATGGGGAGGACTGTCATGAAACAACTCACGGACGGCCTGGCAAGGATCGACCAGAGCCAACTCCCTGGAAAGTACAAGGTCTGGTGCTACCAGTTCATACTCTACAGGAGGGTGATGTGGCCTCTGAAAATGAGCGAGATCCCCTCATCTGCCGTGAGTAAGATGGATGGAAAAGCCAACTCATTCATCAGAAAGTGGCTGGGACTACCACGGTGCCTTTCAGAAACGGGCCTCTTTGGGAAGAACGCACTGCAGCTGCCACTGCAGTCTATCAGTCTGGGCTATATGCAGGAGAAGTCCAGGCTGGTCCTCGAACTAAGAGAGTCCACTGACCAGTCAGTAAGGAACGCCAATGCCAAGGTTCCCACTGGCCGAAAGTGGAAAGCCCAAACTGAGGTTGACCGAGCTGTCAGTAGGCTGCATCACCAAGAGCTCATGGGCAGAGTCCAGGCAGGAAGAGCAGGGCTAGGATGGGGAGAAGCGCCTCGGTTCTGGTCTAAGGCCAACCGCAAGGAGAGGAAGGAGATGGTGGTGGCGGAGGTGACGAGGATGGAGGAAGAGCGCTATAAGATCAAGGCCGTGTCGCAGGGCCGACAAGGAAGGTGGACAACCTGGGAGGGAGTGGTCAACCGGAACATCAGCTGGTCCGACCTGTGGAAGATTCCACAGGCAAGGATCAGCTTCCTTATTCGTTCAACCTACGACACGCTTCCCTGTCCTCGTAACCTTCACCAATGGTTCGGGAACGAGGAATGCTGCTCACTCTGCAATGCTCCCAACGCAAGCCTCCAGCACATCTTGTCGGGCTGTAAGACCGCACTCTCTCAGGGGCGCTATAGATGGCGCCACGACCAGGTCCTGAGGAAACTAGCGGAGGTGCTGGAGGGGTGTCGACAGGGCAGCAAAGAATCACCACCAGCAGAGAACCATACCAGCTTTGTCACGGAAGGGGGGGGTCAAAGATACATCAGGCCAAGAGAGACAGCAGCAAGGCCCTTTTCCCCAGACCAGGAGTGGGACATGAGGGTTGACCTCAATAGGCAGCTCCGGTTCCCCACGGAGATCACCACTACATCTCTCCGCCCGGATATTGTAGTGTGGTCCAGCAAGGCAAGAGTGGTGCACCTTATTGAGCTGACCGTACCATCGGAGGAGGGGATCGAGGCCGCCTTTGAGCGCAAGAAGGCCAAGTACTCGGAGCTGGCTGCTGAGTGCCGGGAGGCTGGCTGGAAGACAACCATCTACCCAGTAGAAGTTGGCTGCCGAGGCTACGTGGGGCTGTCAACCACACGCCTTTTGAGGGACGTAGGAGTGACTGGAAGAAAGCTGAGAAAGGCCATAAAAGATCTGGCAGAGGAGGCCGAGAAAGGCAGCTTTTGGCTCTGGCTGAGGAGGAAGGACAGGAGCTGGGGAAAGAACAACTAACCCCGATAACAGCCGCAGGGGGTAACAGCTATCAGCTGCAGGGGGTGACAGGGAGACGTCCCTGTCACTGCTCCGCCACCAGGAGACGTTCCAGGATTAAAGGAGTGAAACGTTGGTGAATGGTGGTTCCTGGCTGATGACCCTGCAGCTGACCCGTGGGCACTGGAGGAGGTGCGACAGGCAGCAATGCCAAGCAGGAAATACTACCTACCTGTTCATTAACTATGTATGTGCTGCGGTTGCTTTAAGAACGTTGCGACAGCTGCCGTAAAGGAGGTGCGTTGCTAGCCTGGTTGCTATGTTTCCGGTTGGTCGTAAAAGTGTTCGTCATGTGTTTGTACTCTGCTCAAATCTCTCAGTAAAGTTATTCATTGGATTATACCTTTTGTTTTGAACTTTATTACACCTTGGAGCGCGGTTCATTGTTTTTCCTGCTTTCGGTATCTGCGCCTAATGACTAGGGATGATGTTTGATAAGAAATTATCGAGTTCGAGTCTATTATCGAATCCTCTTATCGAACCGATTCCTTATCGATTCTCTTATCGAGTCCAGATAGGTTGTTGTATATGGAAAAAAACACAATATTTGGTTTAACAAAAGCTCACTTTTATTATATAAGAAAACAATTTAATCTAATAAATAAATAAATATTGACTGTTACCCCCCTAAAAAAAAATAAAATAAAAAAAATAAACATTGACTGTTGTTACCCAAAGTATATTAAGTGGGATTTTTCAGAAAAACAAATATATACAGTAACACAAAAACAACCTGTCTCTGTGATCACTATAGGTGTATAAATAATAATATAGTGTTAAATAAAATCAGTCCCTTGGGCACAAAACTGGAAATAATACAGCTCTACAAAAATTGCAATTCTGCTGCTATTTGACATAACTGTTTATGATGCTTTGACATTTTTGCACTTTAAAGAAAGAAAGAAAATTCTATGAAGAGACAAGTTGTTTGCAAATGTGGTTACAATGCTAAAAAATGAAAAGTTAAAGCTAAAAAAAGAAATACACTTTATTGAGTTAACATTATTTCTTTATAGGGGGAAAGATGTTATGAGCTAGGGAATATAACAACTACACTACACATCATGCAACGGGAGTGACGAGCATGCGCGGTAGCCCCGAAAAGTGTTGTTGCATGTCGTCACCCGTGAAAGTAAACGTCAAGAACTCAGCCAACACGCCTCGTCTGCATTATTTATAATTAGACAGACAACACATATACAGTGTGAAAAACAAAAGTTAAAAAAGGGAGATGTGTTGTATATATATGTATGTGCTGCGGTTGCTTTAAGAACGTTGCGCCAGCTGCCGTAAAGGAGGTGCGTTGCTAGCCTGGTTGCTATGTTTCCGGTGGGTCGTAAAAGTGTTCTTCATGAGTTTGTACCCTGCTCAAATCTCTCAGTAAAGTTATTCATTGGATTATACCTTTTGTTTTTAACTTTATTACACCTTGGAGCGCTTTTTCCCGTCCATTGTTTTCCTGCTTTCGCTATCTGCGCCTAATGACTGAGCTACGTGACTGATTTATTGTGATGTCACACGGAGCATTTCTGGTCGGGACGGGATTCGTTCCGAGGGATTCGAATAAAGAACCAGCTCTTTTCTTTACTATAGTGGTCTCGATAACGGGTACCGGTTCTCAAAAAGGGATTCGAGTCCGAGGACTCGGTTATTTTCTTATCGAACAACCGGGAAAACCGGTTTCGAGTATCATCCCTACTAATGACTGAGCTATGTGACGTCATTTCTTGTGATGTCCCACGGGGCATTTCTGGTCGGGACGGGAGTCGTCCCGAGGGATTCGAATAAAGAACCAACCTATTTTTCTTTACTATAGTGGTCTCGATAACGGGTACCGGTTCTCAAAAAGGGATTCGAGTCCGAGGACTCGGTTCTTTTCTTATCGAACAACTGGGAAAACCGGTTTCGAGTATCATCCCTACATCTTCCACACTACTTGGGTGGCGTGGTGCAGATGGTAGAACTTGAAGGTTCTAGGTTCTATTCCAGCTTCTGCCATCATAGTCAAGGCCATTGTGTCCTTGGGCAACACACTTAACCCTTGCTCCTGATGGGTCGTGGTTAATCAATGTGAGAGTGTGTGTGTGAATGGGTGAATGTGACGTATAATGAAAAGCACTTTGAGTATCATTTCAAGTATAGTAAAATGCTATATAAATGCAAACAATTTACCATTTACTTAAGTCATTGTATGTCCCCTCTGTGGCGCTAGAACCGTTAGAATTGGTTGTAAAAACAATAATCATATTTTCGGGATTATAGAGCGCATAGGCGCCGATCTACATTTCTGCCAGTGTGTGCTCGGTGTGTGTGTATCAGTGTTGTCCCGATACCAATATTTTGGTACCGGTACCAAAAGTATTTCAGTACTTTTCGGTACTTTCCAAAATGAAGGGGATCACAAAAAATGTCATTATTGGCTTTATTTTAACAAAAAAATCTTATGGTACATTAAACATATGTTTCTTATTGCAATTTTGTCCTTAAATAAAATAGTGAACATACAAGACAACTTGTCTTTTCGTAGTAAGTAAACAAACAAAGGCACCTAATTTAGCTACTGACATATGCAGTAACATATTGTGTCATTTATCATTGTATTATTTAGACAAAATTATTAAGGAAAAGTGGTAGAAAATGAATTATTAATCTACTTGCTCATTTACTGTTAATATCTGGTTATTTTCTGTTTCAACATGTTCTATCTACACTTCTGTTAAAATGCAATAATCACTTATTCTTCTGTTGTTTGATACTTTACATTAGTTATGGATGATATCACAAATTTGGGTATCAATCCGATACCAAGTAGTTACAGGATCATACATTGGTCATATTCAAAGTCCTCATAGTCAAGGGACATATTTCCTGAGTTTATAAACATAATATAGATTTTTTTAAAAACAAAGAAGATTTTGTGATGTTAAAAAATATCGATGTAATTATAGTAGTATCGACTAGATACGCTATTGTACGTGGTATCATTACAGTGGATGTTAGGTGTAGATCCACCAATGGCTTTGTTTATATTGTAGCCCCGGAAAAGTTGGTGCTGCAGGGAATTCTGGGAATTTGTTATAGGCTGATTGGCAACACTAAATTGGCCCTAGTGTGTGAATGTGAGTGTGAATGTTGTCTGTCTATCTGTGTTGGCCCTGCGATGAGTTGGCGACTTGTCCAGGGTGTACCCCGCCTTCCGCCCGATTGGAGCTGAGATAGGCTCCAGCGCCCCCCGCGACCCCGAAGGGAATAAGCGGTAGAAAATGGATGGATACATGTTCTGTAGTGTTTATGTTGTTTTGCGGTGCAAATATTCTTCCAAAATGTGTTTGTCATTGTTGTTTAGTGTGGTTTCACTATATGGCACATATTTATGACGGTGTTGGCATTGTTTGTACTGCCACCCTTAGAGTGACATGTATGGCTGTTGAGTAACTATGCCCTTCATTCGCTCATGTGCTGTGTGTTCAAAGTCAAGATGGTTGTGTCATTAGTTCATTATTGAGAATTCAATTTGGGTAGACTTTGTTAATTATAGACTATATGGTTTGTGACTCTTACATTATGTAAAATGGACCAAACTTGCCACAAAATTAACAACAAGAAGATTGATTTTTTTTTAAATATTTTAAAGATTGAAAGTTGCCATCAATCCCACATAAGCCGCACCCACAACATTTTTGAAGAAAAACTTTTTTTCCCCATATAACGCACCAGACTAGAATCCGCAGATACATGTACACTGCGACATGAGTTATTTACACAGTAAGATTCTTAATTCAGGGGTCTCCCTTAATTCTGGGTGAGGCTGGACCACATCAGGTATTCCACAAGAAAAGCTTTGTTAAAAACATTCCAATCTTCTCAAATGTCTTTATTTATTTATTTTTTTAACACAAAATAAATTGTAAAAAACTAACACATTATAATAAAAAAGAAAATAAGTAAATACATGTTTTTGGGCTGTGGAATATATTTCAATTCCACTGGGTGTCACTGTTGTGTTTATCCGGCGCAAGGAGAACGTCACTTTGGCTTCTTTTTCCTGTAACAGCAGCGCGCGGTCGGCAGATAACAGCCCAGTAGCAGTCTCCTTTGTTTTTGCGCTCGATGTTTGTCTTTAATGATGACATGAACACCATGACATTTGTAGATTGTAGAAAGTACTGAGATAGCAAGCGCAAAAAGGCAACTGCTCCGTCAGTATTATACGCCGTGCTGTTGTTGTAAACTTAGTCAAAGAAACAGGAAAAAAAGGCATCATATAGAAATATTTGTACTGTACTGTAGTGTGAGGCGATGCAAATACAATGCAAATAGCACGAGGCAAACAAAAAATAATGACCCACAAATAACGGTGCGACCCTATAATTGGTCCAGGTTACCGGAAGCTGTTATTGCCAACAAACAGGTGTCGCTATGTGACTGCAGACTACATTAAGTTCCTTACTTTTCTTTTATCACACCACTTACGCATTACTTCGATTTATTTTGTCTGAGAGAGACATATTTACGTATAATGTCCCGCTGGGTAGCAACTTAAAAAAAACTTTTTTTGGAAGTGTTGTGAACGCAGCGCGCTGGGAAGAATGTAGCCAGCCAGGCACGGAAGAAATCTCTCCATAGGAAGGCTGCTGTAACTTTCACTTATTGAGCAATATTTCCCCCGAGAGCCATATACCCCACCGCGATTGGTTGGTTTGTTCAGCGCCGCACACAACACTGTGAAGTGCCATTCATATAAAACCTGTGGGCCACCTTAAACTTTCATATTAAGGCAGGGGCCACAAAATTTCGTCTCGCGGGCCGCAAGTGGTCCGCGGGCCGCGAGTTTGAGACCCCTGTCTTAATTGTTTCCAAGCGGTGGCTGTAAGACAGCAGAAAAACGACTGACCAAACAAAACCGAAGTTATCGTCATGGACTCACTAGCTGCGGAAGCAAGCTTACCATTCAGCTAAACAAACTCAATAACTCCATGTGACGTCTTGGAGAGTTTATGAGGAATTTGTAAAACTGAAACAATACAAAAATAATACCGCTGTAAGTTAATAATACAGACACAGACACCCGTAAACGTGTTATCACATTAACTAATGCTAACAACGCCAGCGACAATATATTACGAAAGCATGTACAAATATACTTGAAAACACTCCTACAGACATCAAATATGGGATGGTTTAGTAAGTATGAATTGTTTTAGTTATATTGTAAATTTTACAAACGTTGCTTGCAGTGATGAATGAAGAATCTATACGAGTAGGAACTCTGGATGGCTAGAAGATGGAACAGCACTCCGGTTGAAAAAAAAAAAAAAGGAACAATGAGCGAATTCGTCCAAAAGATGGCGCCATACCCCAAACAATAAAACACCCTGTCAGTGTTTTTGCTTGGGTTTTTAAAAAAAAATTTTTTTTATTATTGCAGTCAGTGAAAAAATATCCATAACTTCGCCGCTCCAGGGTTCAAAGTGTAGGTATAAAGTAGCGGCTTATAGTCCAGAATTTATGGTACATGTTGTGTAAATGCTACAAAAACAATGAATTTATCCATGCTTTATAGCAGGGATTCTCAAACTGTGGTTTGTGTACCACTAGTGGTACGGGCGCTCCATCTAATGGTATGCCAAATAATCACTAAATTAAATATTGTAATGATGTGACTCGAGCCGTTATGAAACGTTTATTAGCCTTTAATAGAAGTCGTTAAAATTGGACTACTGGATGCCGTAGTCATCGCCAAAATAAACAATTAAGACAAAAATAAAATCATCTTATTCCGTCATTTCTATCACTCAACACACTTGGAAACCAAATGTTTTTCATATTCTCCTCTTACGTCCGACCTTTCCCACTCTCCCAGCCAATCAACACACAGAACACATGTAAAGAAAGACGAAGATTGGCAGAGAAAGCTGCACGAAACAATGAACAATTAAAAAAAATATATATTTTGATATTTATTTTAGTACAATGTTTATTTAACTTTTATGTGCAATTAATTTGATGTGATCCCTTATTCAAGTATGGTGTTTTATTTTCCTATATTCAAACACAGTGTTACTGTTCAAACTGTGTTTATTGTTACAGTGGTCAAAATATTAAATATACTTGTTAAATAAAGCCTCTGCCTTGTTTTAATGAATACGTTGGCCTACTACGCTACTGTCTTTTAATGTTGTTCATTATGGTGGTACTTGGAGAACCAAGTGTTTTCTGAGGTGTTACTTGGTGAAAAAAGTTTGAGATTCACTGTTTTTTAGTTTAGCGTTAGTTAAAGCTTAACTGTGGTGATGTTAAGGAAGACGACAAGATCCGGGGGTGTTTGTGTTCAAAGTGCTTGTGCATGGCCCTCGTTCTGCAAAGGAACATGAGCTCTGCAAAGTTTACTTGTCACTGACTTCACTTGCTTATTTTCACTTGAATCTTGCCACACCTTCTAGCGTTTGGGTCTGCTTTTTATCTCTAGTAACTCAGCTTCTCACTCTTGACTCACCATTTTTCGAGCCTCTCTGCGGGAGAGGCTGGGATGTACTTCCCCCGGAAGTTCCGGTGTGTGTTAAAGCTACAAGAAAATAAAAGCACATTTAAAATTTTATTAGGTAACGCGTCGACAATGTCGACATTATGATGACAAATATGGTCAGATATGTCGACCAATCGTTGCAGCCTGAATGCAAACAAATGTATAGAAGTGGTACGTTCAGATACGTTTTTTTTGTGGTATGATCATCTTCATGGAGCTCTCTGCAAGGCGGGAATACAGGTCCTGTGGTTCAGGGTCATTTGCCATGGTAACGGTCGACCAGGTCAAAAGGTGATTGGCTTAGCTAAGGAGGGTGCTGGCGGCTGTTTGTTGAGTCTCCGATAGCGATGACCCTGACCTCCACACAAATCAATATTGCCTCCTTAAACTTTCATTTGTCCTTGTTTGCTCGAACTCAAGACAGATTGGAAAAATGAAGGTGGGTCAAGAACGCAAACATGGTGCGCGTATGATACATAATACAAATTATAAATTGGCCTGTGTATATGTACGATCCATGTTTGTACAGCAGTTTGGTAGGAACGCTTAAGACACGTTAGACAGTATTTACCATTTGATCTAAAGTATGTCCTGCAATTTCAACAGCATTGTGTTACAGCAAACTTTGTGCAGAAACTTAAAAAAGCAAGTACTGCAAATACCCATGACATGACATGTTTCATGTGAAAATATTTCAATTATCTTATTTCTTTTAATTCTTAAACATTTAAGTATAACAAGTTAGGACGCATTGACAATAATATTAATTAGTTAGAGTATTGCAGTGTTTGTTTCACAAATTTAATGGAAATTGGATTAGTTGAATGGTGGCCCAAAAAAACAGAAATTTTAGTTTGTGTACGATCATTCCTCAAAGTTTTGGTTATCTTGGTCGCTTTGGAGATTTTCGAATTAAGATGTAGTGCCATACTTTCTGAACTTCCGAGAAAAATTCTGCTTTTTAGATGGAGCATGATGACGCCAAAACTTTCTCGGAAAATTAGCTTGTACTACAATGTATAATTTGTTGGAGAAATATTGTAGGCCTCCACCAAAATGTATTTTCCTTGGTTGACCAAGACATGTTGGGGAAGACTATTGTTGTAATATTTCATGCACAAAGTGGACTTGTATACACTAAAAAGAAAAGAAGAAATATTAAAGTTAACAGATGTATTGGAAGATTTGGGCGTTTTTTTTTGTTGGGTTTTCTTTTAGGTCACCTTGTAGTTTTTGATTAATCCTGTGCGTAACACTTAAACCTTTACTCACTTCTCACCCTCCTGAAGTACAGTTCTGACCCACTATCTAGATTTGTACCAAAATGTAATAATTTTCTCATTAGCCCACGCCACACTCTTCCGCAAATTGTCAAGGAAATCGATATGGTAATTTTTGGTGACATACAAACATTCGCAACCCAAAACATTCATACTCCTGCTTTGTCCTTTTTTGCTTTGCATAAGTAATATAGTCAAAAAAGCTTTAAAGTGGTCATATTTGCAAAACCAATTTTTCTTACCTTTTGGTACCGGTTTTGTGTATTTGGGATCTGCATAAGTCCCGAAAATGTGAAATCAAAACATGGAGGCATGACTGGGATATTTATAAAATAATCTTGCTTTCCTTCATACTTCCTCCAAATTAACCGTTTGGAATTTTCCTCATTTGTGACGTTTTTCCCACTGGTGATGTCAGCGAATATCTCTATATATGGTAAGATTTTACCCTAAGAGCTTTGCACAAGTTTTTCTCTATCCTCTTGTTGTGGGGCAGACTGGCTTGTATTGTACATGCACATGCATCCTCCACTGATGCCATTTCTAACACAAAATAGCGTATAGTTCTAACTTATATCTGTTAGTAGGAGGGAGTGGCTCAGATGGTAGAGTGTCCGTACCAGCAACTTGAGGGTTCCTGGTTCGTATCCAGCTTCCACCATCCTAGTCACAGCCGTTGTGTCCTTGGGCAAAATACTTCACCCACCTTGCTCCTGTTTGGGTTGTGGTTAGCGCCTTGCATGGCAGCTACGCCATCAGTGTCTGAAAGTGTGTGTGAATGAGTGAATGGGATGTATAATGTAAAGCACTTTAGGTATTGTTTCAGGTATAGTTAAGCGCTATATAAATACAGACCATTTACCATTTATTTACCATTTCACTAGACTCCATATGGAAGCACTAAAAACTACAACAGTGCGAAGACGCAGTCCAAGTGGAGGCACGTAAATAAGACTGCCCACCAAACGGCGCATCCTGTATAGACGGTCAGAAAGCGGCTTGAAGATGGTGTCTAAAACATAATCTATGCACACTTTTGACCAAAGAACGACCATTATATGTTATGTAAACCACAAGTGTTTTAAATGTAGAAAATAAATCACAATATGACCCCTTTATAAGTAACCCATCAAACTGACCAATTTCTCATTTTCTTGTGAAAATGTACTAATTTTCCTTGAAAGGTTAACTGAATATTTCAGAAGAACATTTTGATGTTGACTTTCACAAGAGCATGTGCTGTGTAGAGAGTTGTTCCAATACAGGAAATCCTTTAGAAAGCTCCTTCCTGTAACGTCATTTCCTCGTCAATGTAGTGCTTTACCGTCTTTCTTTGCTTTCCCGCCCTTGTTGCCACTTTCACTACCCGTAATCCCCTTTGTGACCTGTCAGGTTGCTCTGCTTCTCCTCTGCAGAGCAGCAAGGTTGCGTTGTGTGGGCCTAGTTGTTTTTTACTCACACTCATTTGTGTATCTGCTCATTGTGGGTCACCCTTTTTCCAGTCGTCCTCATAAGAAATCACAGAATAAACTTTTGTGGTTAGACTGAAGCATTTCTGACATGACTGTGTTGTTATTTCAAGTTAGAATGCTTAGGAGTATTGTAGGAATATAACAAAGTAAAAACTTAATATTACAGTTATTGTGACCAAAATGATCACGGTATTGTTGAATGTGCTCAAAAAGTACTTATACACAAACTAAAATATTTCAACCAAATTTGGTTTCATAAGTCTAATTCAATAAATCAGGCATGTGATTTTTCCGTCTAAAGTCGGAATTCCATCTTTTTTAATCGCGGGGGGAAAAAAAATTATCTCCCGTTTTTCTTTTTTTTTTCCGACCCTAAATCAAGATTCGAGACGTAGTTTATATTACGCCGTAGTTGATTGGTCAATATGTTCCTTGTGACCAATCAGGACATCTGTTATGAATGATGACGTTAATAACGTCATCATACCGCCATTTTCCATACGTAAACGATGTCGGTTCTCGAGAGAAAGGACGCTTTACGAGTAAAATAAATGGATAAACATGTCAAAAATAAGTTTCGATGGGACTGGATGGAAAGGGAAATCACTGATACTGTTGGGAAGAAGGAAGTTACGACTTTGTTCAGTGATTTTATTCGGAAAATCGATCGTCCCGGAAAGGTTTTGTGCACGTGGTGTCATGATAATATTGACTATGGATCACAAGGTTTCAAATGCCAAAAACATATGAAACAACTTGAAGCAAGGAAAACAAACTTTTCACTAGCTGGTACTTTTGGGTGTCAACCGAAAGTGAGCAAACCTTACGGACTTCATCCTTTGTTTACATCGAGAGGAAAGATCCACCCAAACGACCCACTTCAGTTGCAGACAGGGTTGTTAATAATGAGGTAAGCTAAAAAATATTTGCTTGCGAAATACGCATGTTTGTTTTAAATATTAACCAATTATTGCTTTGCGAAATATAAATGGGTTTTTCTAAAAATAAAAATATATTATGAAATTACAGAAATTCAAAGAGTCGCATTATTGAATCCAGTTAACAATTTATTTGAAATAAATTTGCATATAATACTATTTTGTAATATTAAGTTCTTATGTAGTCTCTTGAAACTATTGTCAGTGGTGTAACAATCTTAAAGGTAAATATTTTCACACTTGTTTCATGCAATATGTCAGTGTCCTCACATTATTATTATTTCCTATATTTAAATATGAGTAAACAATACTTAACACGTTTAATTATTTTCATAAATTTATATCCTATTTTGGCGAAAAGAATGAAATGTTTACATTTGGTATTTTGTTAAATACATTTGCAAGGAAAGTTCATGTTAGGGCTGGGCTCTCCGAGAAAGCTAATGTGTGAAGTGAACTGAAGTAATGTGGTAATACTGTAAATAAACTGTAGATAAAAACACTGATCAATGTGACACCTGTGGATGTGAAATGAACACAAGATGTAAATATTAGTGACTAAATACTGTTGGGACTGAACCATATACAGTGATTCATTAGGATAATTGGGTTATGTATGTTCTATTAATGATGTTTTCATGTCTTAAACACTAAAATATTTTCTTCAAATGGTGCTGACTTTGTTAATTTTAGCATGTTAAATTGGTGAAAAACCAGGAGCTTCGGGGGGCGTTGCCCCCCTTGTCCCCCCACCAGCCCACCAGGGCACTGGTGGGGGGACCTGGCTGGGGGCCTTCGTCCCCCAGACCCCCGGAAATTTTTTCAGTCTTTTTCATTGTGGTCAAATCACATGCCTGATAAATAGACTAGGGCTGTCCTCGAATTGTTTAGATTCACAGAAAATAAAAGATTCAGTCCTAAAATAGACACATCATACTTTCTTGGCAGAAGAAACATTAAATATTGTACTGGCTTTCTAGGGGCCATATTTTTTTTATTCGATTGTTTAAATGTTTATCTTCTTCCTTTATCTTATTCTTTTTGGTTTTAGAGTCTTTTTTAATTATATAGGCAAAATGGGAGTTGCACGTCCGGTTTATGTGACGTCCCATGTGTTCACACATCTGTGTCATATTCCTACATGTATAAATCGATCGCTCTGTTCTAAGAGATCGCAGCTTGTAGCTTCAATGTGCACTGTTGAATAGCTTAGTTGCTCGGACAGCAATTTCTTGAGACAAGTTTAAATTGGGGTATATTGTTTCTTAACGAGGAACACGTTAATATTTCTTGTATTTATATTGGCGTTTAAGTTAGCTAGCCAACCATTAGCGCATTAGCTTGCTTTTCCAGTAAATGAGCTGTATGACCGGTCCGCAGGTTTATCGAAGTGTGGTTATCAATCATGGTTTTACGATCATTTTATTCTAAAAATGTAATGCTAACCTCACTTCCTTCAGCTGCATGTAAAGATGATTAATCAACCTGGTAAAATATATTTTATTTTTTATTCACATTCATCGTAGCGACCTGGCTGTTAAAGTTAAGATGTTTTATGATTTCAAACGGTGGGTGCACTAAAGGGCTATAGTGACAGGGCGGCTGCAAATGAAGACAGTACAGCTAGTTGTTGTTGTTTTGGCTTCGTTATTAAAGAGTTGATCCATCACCCCTGCTTGTTTGATATACAGTACTGTATAGCGCTTTATATTGTGTTCAAAGTGTACAAACTTTTACTAAAATATAGATTTGTCAAGGCTGGAACCCTTTATTCACGTATACATTGTTTCTTAAGGAGAAATGTGCTTCAATATGCAAACTTTTGCATTTACAAACGCTGTTGAAGAACCAACTAAGTTTGTAAATCCTGGTTCCACTGAAGTTCAAATCCAAAATTTATGTTTTCCTCTTCCAAGTAATCCCCTTGGCTTCTAACACAATGTCCCAGCTTTCACTGCCGTACCTTTATGCAGTCATGGAAGGGTTCTTTTGGGATCATTTGCACTTCCAATGTCCCCACTTCAAAACCGGTCCCCTTGACATGTCCCCATAATATGACCCCTTGAACTGGGGAAAGAGGATACAATCTAATGAAGCGAGGTCAGGTAAGTAGGGAGGTTGCTCCAGCTTAGTGATGTTCTTCTGAGCCAGCAACTGCCAAATGATCAGGACTTTGTGACCAGGTGCATTGTCATGGTAAAACAGCCAACAGTTGTCCTGCCAGAACTCTCGCCTCATCTCCCTAACTTAACACAGCAAACACCGCTGGATCTTTTTTTTAGATGTGCTATTTGATTATCAAGCCCTGTGGCAAGAACTCATAGTGGACGATGCACCTTACATCGAAGAATCCAATCAATATCAACAGTCCTGGAACACCCCTCATATATTTACTGTCCTCACACTAAGTCAACACACATCCATTAATGTATAAATATTTTGAAACACAAATTAGTATACTTCAAAGTGAACATGTCCAACTTTTAATATAGTGTGAGCACCATTCTTATCTAGCACTGCCTTAGTCCTCTTGAATAATAACATTCACCAGAGCTGAACAGGTTGTTACTGGAATCCTTGCCCACTCTTCCATGATGACATCACAAATCTGGTGTATGTTAGCAACCTTACGCTGCACCGTCTGTTTTAGAAGCCCCACTGAAGCTCAATTAAGTTCAGGTCTGGATACACACTTTGCTACTTGATCTTCACCTTCAGCTTCTTTAGCAAGGCACCTATTCCTAAACTTTTTTTTTTAGATTGGACTCCCTCTCTTCTTGGATTTACAGTCAGCTACTCTAAATCTCTTTCCTTATCACCTCCGCCCCATCATTTATCTGTCCAGAGGGGTTAAAAATCATGAGTGTAGCTCATGGTTAGGTTGTCACCGCCTTCCAAGATGTGCTTTTTAGCCAAACTATACGCCATTCTAATTCCTCCTTCATGTGGCTTATTATGTGTTTATGTGTGGGTTTCTAAGTCATGCAGCGCACCAGCTCCAGAGTTTGGCTGTTGGGGTGGGGGGGTATGGGGGGGGGCTGCGTCGTGGCGGCGCTTGCGTGGAGCAGCAGCAGCACAGGAAACGCGTCAAAGCGCTCCGAGCTAACTGAAACCAGATGTCTGAGGCTAGCAGCCGGGGATTCTCGCCGTGGAACAAGAACGTCAACTGGGGAAGTTTGCTTCCTCTTAACTGTTTTGCTGTTGCTCTGCACCCCTGCTGTTTTTTTTGGGTTGTTTTTCCCTCTCTCCCTTTGTAACTGCTGATGAGCCCGCCAAACATACAAATAGTGGACCCTCCATTTTTGAGTGTTTAATTTGAAAATAATTGGAGGGGGGGGGGAGGAATAATGTCCCTTAAAAACCACCAAAGGGTGTTAACAATGGAAGAACTGTCTGTCTGTCATTTTAAAAGTTGGTTTATTTTAATGGGGAGAATCAGAAAATAACAAAAATCCATGAAAGGAATTGTTTTCAAAACATGGCTTAGTACTTGATGGATAAACATTTGTTGAAAAGCACAGAGGTCAGACCTTTGTTTTGGTTGGTCAGCACATTTTGCACCTCTTAGGAAGGTTTTTGATCCACTCCCCTTAAAAGATTCTCTCCAAATACTGAAGGTTCTGAGGCTGTTGCTTGGCACCTCAAAGTTTTAGCTCTCTCCAAAAATGCTCTATGGTATGAAGGTGTGGTTGCCTTTGCTGTTTCTGGTTGAGGCTCGGAGGCTCTAATATTCTATGTTACATAGCGCCATTCATCAGGTTCCAGTACCTTTCTCAGAGAAACAGCCCCAAAGCAGTTTCCACTACCATGTGTAACAGTAGGAATGGAGTTGATGCCAAATAACTAAATTTTAGTTTTATCTGACCTTTTTCCAAACCATGTTTAAGTCATTCAGGACAACACGTTGGCAAACTTGACATTGACCTCTTCATGTGCCTTCTATGGCAGAGGAACCTTGAGACCACTGCAAGATCTCAGTCTGTTACAGCAATGTGTCTTACCATTGGTTCAATTAACTGTGGTCCCAACTCCTTTGTGACTATTAAGCAGCTCTTCTTGTGTAATTCCTAATTCCTTTCTTAGAATCAACCTCACGCCATGAGGTGAAACTTGCATAGATCTTCATCGCACAGCCAATTGACTATCTTGTATTTTTTTCCATTTATGAATTTTTGTGCCAGTGGAGGCCTCTTTCTCACCCTGCTGCCTTCTAATGGACTTGTAGCCTATTCCAGTCTTGCGGGGGACAACAATCTTGTCCCAGAGATACTTTAACAGCTCCTTGGTCCTGCCAATTATAGTGGAAAGGTTTGAATGGAAAAGACAGTTTCTTTGACATGTGTCTTATATCCACATAACAATTTGATCTTAGAGGTATTTTCCTAAAGCGATTTGTGTTCAAATAATCAGTTTGTGGGACACAAAATCATTTATGTTTTTTGGGGATGAAATACTTATTTTACTCAATCACGCACACATATTTTTATAACCTTTAATTTTTTGTGAACATGGTTGGCCTCTTTGATACATACTTTCCATTTAATATTGTTATATAGCACATTTGTAATATCTAATACTGAATGGTATCTCATTAATAATGAATCAGTTTTATTTTTAGAATATGCTGAGGGCCAATAAAAACAAGCTGCAGGCCATTGATGGCCCCTGGGTGTAGTGGTGGTGCATATAGTAACGCTGAATGTACACTTCCTGTCCCTCACTTTTAATGTGTATCGTGTGGGGAAATTGTGCTCTTCTGGACTAAACTGAAGGCTGTAGAACGAAACATTTAATTAGAAATACATAGGCTGTTATACCCCTGAAACGTACCATGACAACTCTAGGCTGTTAATGTCTTTGTGAAGGGGGTACGATTTCAAAATCAGCCGGCATCAAATAAGTATTTTCCCCTCTCACACACTAGTACAGTGTTTTTCAACCACTGTGCTGCGACACTATGTGAGATACAGTCTGTTGTGCCGTGGGAGATTATGTAATATTACCTAGCTGGGTTAAAAGTTTTTTTTGCAAGCCAGTAATTATAATCCGCAAATAATGTGCCGTTGTTGAGTGTCAATGCTGTCTAGAGCTTGGCAGAGTAACCGTGTAATAATCTTTCATACCAGTAGGTGGCAGCAGGTAGCTAATTGCTTTGTAGATGTCGGGAACGATGGCGATAGTTTGTTGTGATCCCAATATGCAGACGACAGCAGGAGGCAGCGTGCAGGTAAAGCAAAAATGAACAAAAGGTGAGTGCCGCTAAGAAAAGGCATTGAAGCTTAGGGATGGGCTATGCAAAATGAAACTAAAAACTGAACTGGCTGCAAAGTAAACAAAAAGAGAATGCTGGACGACAGCAAAGACTTAAAGTGTGTGGAGCAGAGACGGCGTCCACAAAGTACATCTGAACATGACATGACAATCAACAATGTCCACACAAAGAAGGATAGCGTCCGCACAACTTAAATATTCTTGATTGCTAAAACAAAGCAGGTGCGGGGAATAGCGCTCAAAGGAAGACATGAAACTGCTACAGGAAAATACCAACAAAACAGGAAAAGGCAGCTAAAATAGCAGCGCAAGACAAGAACTAAAACACTACACACAGGAAAACACAAAAAAAACTCTAAATAAGAGACAAGAGCTATAGTGATTAGGGCTGGGCGATATGGCCTTTTATTAATATCTCAATATTTTTAAGCCATGTCTCGATATTTTGCCTTAGCCTTGATGCATATAATCACAGCAGTATGATGATTCTATGTGTCTACATTAAAACATTCTTGTTCATACTGCATTAATATATGCTAATTTTAAACTTTCATGCAGAGAGGGAAACCACAGCTAAGTCAATTTACCAAAACTGTATTTATTAAACAGTTATTAAGCAGTGGCACAAACATTCATGTCATTTACAAAAACAGAAAGTGCAAGATTGTTAGAGACATTTTAAAACAAGCTATTGCACTTTTGTGCATGATGTCACTAAAAGATGACATACCAAGACCACACTAAATTAAAGTGCACTTTTTGTACAGAGCGCAACTACAATAGTTTAAAACAAATAAAGTGCACTTTTGTGCATGATGTCACACAAGATATTTCAATAACTGTCAAATAAAAATGAGCTACATAATAGGAAATCAAATAGTGTATGTCCTTCGCTATGTGGTAGGTTACTGCGGACGTTATCTCCTTCTGTTGTTGACTATTTTTTTCATACGGTGTTGATCTGGAAATGGTTGCTTCGGCATTTTGTGGGTGTGGCACCGAACGGAGATGTTGACATGTGGAGTTTCAAGCACTCTTCATTCTCTAGCTGGTGACTTTTCAAATGATGCTACAAATTAGCAGAAGGTGCTACTTTTTGTAACAACGCTTTTGCCGCATACTTGTTCGACACCTTCCCGCTTGAAGCCAAACCACCGCCAGACGATGGACCCCGTGCTGTTTTTCTTGGGAATTAATTATTCCTTCATTTGTTACCAGATTCGCACCTTCTTTCTCTCGTATTACTACTCCGCTAGCATCACAGCTAATGTTACCATGCCGCTACCTCTCTGCTCCGCGAGGGCGTATGACGTTGCACGTATGTATGTGACGTATGTAAGAAGGTGCGCTTGTTTTATGTCTCTGTGAGGAGAGACAAGAAAGAGTGAAAAGAGCCTGCAGTGTAATGCCCGCAGCTAAAAGCAACTGCGTAAGAACGTATACTCGAATATCACGATTTAGTCATTTTCTATATCGCGAGACAAACCAGCGATATATTGAGTATATTCGATATATCGCCCAGCCCTAATAGTGATGCATGGTTGATTATGGTTTAAATTCATATCCAACAATTGCGAGAACAACTTTTTATTGTCAATATCAACTGCTGAGTTTCATTTTTTTATGTTTTCTGCTGGTGGTGTGCCTACGGATTTTTTCAATAAGCAAATTGTGCCTTGGCTCAAAAAAGGTTGAAAAACGCTGCACTAGTACATTAAATTAGCAGGCTTGCATTCAAATTGTTTCCTAATGGATTGTTTCCAACATACTGGACATGGACTACATTGACCACTACAACCATTGACCACCATGGTTGCACTTTCGCTGTGATTTGCTATTATTTGCTTTGACCAGAATAGGAAAAAATGATTTCAAGCAATTAAACTCTAAAAAATTTCTACCGTTTCTCTTCCTTCCTTTTTGAAAAGCGTCCATAGTGGGACATGGCCTGCTTTCTATGCCTGGAAGCGTTGCCTGCCCTCCTCCGCTTCACTGCCCTCTGACTTCCTCTCACACATACACACACACACACACACACACACACACACACACACACACACACACACACATGCACATTTAGGCACATGCGCACTCACGCACACTAAGGCATATACTGGTTCACTCATGCACAGCAATCATACATGGCACATGCACACACACGACGCCCCGTGCACCGGCTGACGCTGGACGTGTAGGACTCCAGCTGAGCCTCCGGTCCTCCTGAGGCGGATGAAGCCTCGTCTAAGTCTTATCACACCCCCCGCACCCCACCCCGCCTTCGCCACTGTTGCGTCCCCTAACGCAGGCTAGCTAGCGAAAGCGACAACACCGCGCGCCCTCCTGCGGGGACAAGGGATGCGTTATCTCAGCTCCCTCGCTGATAGATGCTTTCACAAACAACAACTTGCATGGCTCAGGACACCTTTAAATCGTGGCGATAGTGGCTGACTTTTGTGTGGAGATGTAAGACATGCAGGGGCAGTAAAATAGAAGCCGTCCGTGTTTGGTCGAGGCTCTCTTTCTTTGCTGATTTGAGGTGAATCGACAAAGCCAGAAGGTCTTGAGTGTGAGCGGCTTTCAGCAGGCTGTTAGTCTTTTCTTTTCACACACACACACGCACGCCCACACACACACACACACAAACAGTGTCCCCTCTGACCCGGGCCATTTCCTGCCCCTAGCTGATCTATTGGCTGACGCCTGCCCTGTGACTGCAGAGGAAAAAGAGGAGGGGAAAGAAAGTGTGTGTATGCACGCCCGCGGCCTGTCCCCGTGAATCGATATCCATCTCGTATCCATGAGCTGCGCCTGACCCCTGATTGACCTTGCTCGGCAGCGCCAGTCGGGGTTTGTTTTTCCGCCGGGCTGCGAAAACGTGAGAGGCACATCAAATTTTACCCCTCGCTAGCGCTCCTTTGGGAGGACGCATGCGACAGATGACGGACTAAGGGGATATTTACATACGTGACTACGAGATTGTACTTTGCTACTTTTGTTTTATCTATCTTTATTTTCAAGACAAACAAGCGCCCATAAACATTGTGGCATAAATAACTAGCAGATATTTTCTAAGTTGAATGTAGATGGCCTTGTTGTGCTCACTGCTGAAAGTCAGTTGTGTGACGCAAGTGGGCTGAATGTAGTCAGCCTTGCGTGTTGTTGGTGTGTGCTGATAGACGCTTCAGCTCCCGGGCTTAGCGAGACTGCGGGTGCTTGCCGCCGCCGGCACTAATTGAACCCTGCCGCTGATGTGGGGGGGGGGCAGAGCGAGGGAAGGGGAGAGGCGGCTGTCAATGAGGGAGAAAAGAAAAAAGAGAAAGAAGGGAAAAAAAATAGCGTGGCGAGGGCGACGCGCCCCTGGGGGGTTGGGTCCCTGCCTGCCTTTTCTTTCTGCCGCTTCCCCCCCCTCGCTCCCTCCTTCCCTCCTTCCCTCCGCCCGTCTAAATAGCCGTGCCGGCGCTCCAGGGCTTCCTGCGCCTTATCTGCTGATAATTGGGCGCTGGAGCTCCACAGCTCGCTTATGAAATATAGATTCCTGACGGAGGGGAAGGACGGCGTGGGGGGTTGGGGAGGGAGTGTGCAGTCAGAGAAAAGCCCCCGGTCCTATCAGAGAGTGTGTGCTGCTGCACGGCCTCGTTTAGCAAACAGCCCCAACAGCGAGGACAAAGGCCTCACGCTGCAACGTGTTCTCAACAGAATTGAGCAGGAAAGTGAAGAAAAACCTTACCGTATATGTTCAGTTTATGTTGGGTCTGCACTGCAGTAACATCACTTTTATTACTTTTATTATGAAATGGTACTAAATACTGTACATGGAAAACAGACAAACATCTTAATGCCAGTCCCACTATGGAGGAGATTGTGTGTGTAGTTAATCACAGTGCATATACTGTATGTCATGGCAATGGATTTCTTTGTTTTGGACATGCTTGACACTTACATGAAGGAACATCGGATGTTTACACTGCCACAATTCAACATGTCCGAAAAGGAGTCGGAAAAATTAGAGCTTATTTACAGGCATGCGAAATGTCCGCAAAAACGCAAAAATCATCTGCAGGTACTCGCTGTTATTTCCTAAAGGCTGCACTGAGTTTCTTGCTAGTTAGCTAACCAGCTAGCTAGCTTACTTGTTATGGCCTCCGTTCGCTCTCTTACGTTGACGGCTGTTTACATCGCTACTAATCATATTTGGATGATTGCAATCTGAACACTATTAGTTCCAAACCAGTTGTAGTTCTAGTAACCAGCGTGATGGTATATTTTTGACGTGACGAATTGAAAACAGAGGTAACAACACCGGATTATTACCCAAGGGGACGTAGCTACAGGATAGAGTTGCCAAACGTGAAACTATTTCTAAGTTCTTTGCATGCATGTAATAGAATTTTACCGTCATTTCACCACACGTAGTGTGTGTGTGACTATCAGTGGTACTTCTTATCGTATTTTCCGGACTATAAGGCGCACTTAAAATCCTTTTTTTGTCTCAAAACTCGACAGTGCGCCTTATAACCCGGTGTGCCTTACCGAACTCGAAGCAATTTTTTTCCGGTACATGGTGCAGTGATGAGTGTGACCAGTAGATGGCTGTCACACATAAGAAATATGTGTAGACTGCACAATGATGCAAATATGACTCAAGTAAACAACACCAACATGTATGTGTCAAAATGACAGCCAAAAGAGGTTTGTTGTTTTGAATAACTCTAAAGGTAAACTATAGTGTAGAAATGCACCCACATGCAGTAAATGTAGTTTTGATTTTCCCCCAAAAAATTTCAGGGCTTTCGTGGTAGCACTTTGTGCCGATAGAAATGTTCCTCTTTTTTTCTCAAAGGGTGCTGACATGCCTGTTTTTAATAATGCCCAATTTCCTTTTATCAGCAAATACTGATAGTTTGTTCACTTGCTGTGTTTGAATGTTACTATTACAAATACAATTGTATTCATTTTTTCGAGGTCATTCTGTAAATGGTGCAAATGTGTGTGTATCATGTTTCTTATGAGAACAAAGTATGTATGAATCAGGGTATTCTTTGTGTCTGAAAAGCAACTGATGTTATTTTGCTACGCAAAGGCTTTGATGTGATCTGTGGTCTCATGGTGGCAACTTATTAACTGAACATGGAGACAAAATCCCAGAGAGAGAAGAAGTGCCTGGAAAAATTGCACTGGGTCTTCAACACAACATGTAGGCCTCCTATACTAAAAATGTTTCTACTCCTGCATGTCGCAAACATACATGTATGTACACTGCATCCGGAAGGTATTCACAGTCCCTCACTTTTTGTACATTTTATGTTACAGCCTTATTCCAAAATGGAATAAATAAATTTTTTGTTTTAAAAATTCTACAGACAATACCCAATAATGACAATATAAAAAGTTTTTTTTTACATTTTGCAAATGTATTAAAAATTTAAAAAATAAATACAATCAAATGTACGTAAGTATTCACAGCTTGTGCTCAATACTTTGTTGACAGACTTTTGGCGGCAATTACAGCCTTACAGTCTTTTTTAATATGATGCCACAAGCTGGCACACCTACAGTTGTGGTCAAAAGTTTACATACACTTGTAAAGAACATAATGCCATGGCTGTCTTGAGTTTCCAATAATTTCTACAACTCTTATTTTTTTGTGATAGAGTGATTGGAGCACATACTTGTTGGTCACAAAAAAATTCATGAAGTTTGGTTCTTTTATGAATTTATTATGGGTCTACTGAAAATGTGAACAAATCTGCTGGGTCAAAAGTATACATACAGCAATGTTCATATTTGGTTACATGTCCCTTGGCAAGTTTCACTGCAATAAGGCGCTTTTGGTAGCATCCACAAGCTTCTGGCAAGCTTCTGGTTGAATTTATGACCACTTCTCTTGACAAAATTGGTGCAGTTCAGCTAAATTTGTTGGTTTTCTGACATGGACTTGTTTCTTCAGCATTATCCACACGTTTAAGTCAGGACTTT